>NC_041383.1:98994695-99010692 GCF_002162155.2 Triticum dicoccoides
GGTGGGGGTCGAGCTCCGCCGGAGGGAGGTGGCCGACGCACGCAGGAATGGAGATGGAGGCCGGGGGCTCTGACTTGGATTGGATCTGGGCGGCCGCGGCGATTGGGAGAAGGGGGCGAGGATGAGAGGATCTGCATCGGGGGAGAGGGGAGAGGAAGAAAGAAAGAAAGAAAGAAAGGAAGCGGGGGGTGGATGGAAGATGCCAGCTAGGGTTTCGCCTCAGGTGGGGTTGGTGGGGGAGGCGAGGAGCGACGGCTACCGTTGGATCCGGGAAGATCCAATGGTGTTTTGTGCATGATCCGTGTGCCTTGTCCACGGACCAATCAGAACGCAATACAATATTATGACCAATTGAATTGGTCGTGATAAATTTAAAAATAAGATGTTAGATCATCTTAGCTATTTACTTGACCTGATACATTGGAAAAAAATGAAACAAATGAAAAACCTTCTCATCATGTCATCAAACGTGACCTAGTTTTTAGAAGAAAAAAATAACAAAATAGTAATAAGGAACTTTTCGTTTTCTTTGCACGAAAATTCATTTTTCATTTTTCGAGTGCTCAAAATCAGTTTTTTTGTGAAGAACATACCAAATATTTGTTGCAAAATTGTATCGAATCATTTTTGTAAAATACTAGACCATATTTAATGTACAAATAACCAAATGGTTGGGTGTCAAAACTTTTAATCCACCTCTCGTGAAAAAGACAAATTTCCACCGATTCAGCTGGAAGAGGATCAAATTTGAACTACAGCTGCCTCATAGTTTGCTATTTATTTTTTCCAAAAATCATTTCTAGGTACATAAGTACCTATTTTATCAGAGAAACACCAAAAAAATTCCAAGATTCAACCACTAGCTAGGAACGGTCAAGCCCGCCGTTTTGACCGCATTTTGAATTGGGCATAAAAAATTCAAAAAAAATCAAAAAATTGGAAAACCTTCGCATTGTGTCATTATATGTGACCAAGTTTCCAGGAAAAATAATAATCTTGTAATATAGAAATTATTTTAGAAAAGTGTTCTCATAAATGAGCTATCATGTGTGAAGATTCATGTATTTCAACCCAAACGCTCAATCTCATGGTCACATTCATGGCATAGTTTGTTCAAATGATCTCATATTGTGCACAAGGGTGCATCTTGGAATTCCAAACAATTTTGCCAAAGGGAGTTTTCATTTTCTTTGCACGGAAAATTCATTTTTCATTTTCCGAGTGTCCGAAATGAGGTTTTTTTTGTGAAGGAACTACCAAATAATTGTTGCACAAATGGACCAAATCATTTTTATAAAATACTAGGCCATATTTAATGCACAATTGACAAAATGGTTGGGTGAAAAAAGTTTTGATCCATCTCTGATGAAAAAGACAAATTGTCGTCGATTTAGTTGGAAACGGGTCAAATTTGAACTGTAGCTGCCTCATAGTTTGCTCTTTATTTTTTCCAAAAATCATTTCTAGGTACATAAGTATCTATTTAATCATAGAAACACCAAAAAAATCCAAGATTCAACCACTAGCTAGGAACGATCAAGCCCGCTGTTTTGACCGCATTTTCAAACGGGCATAAAAAATTCAAAAAAAATCAAAAAATTGGAAAACCTTCGCATTGTGTCATTATATGTGACCAAGTTTCCAGGAAAAATAATAAACTTGTAATACGGTAATTATTTGAAAAAAGTGTTCTCAGAAATGAGCTATCAAGTGTGAAGATTCACGGCTTTCAAGCCAAATGATATATCTTATGGCCACATTCATGGCATAGTTTGTTCAAATGATCTCATATTGTGCACAAGGGTGCATATTGGAATAGCAAACAATGTTGCCTAAGGAAGTTTTCATTTTTGTTGGACGAAAAAACCATTTTCCATTTTACGAGTGCCCGAAAGGAGGTTTTTTTGTGAAGGAACTACCAAATAATTGTTGCAAAATTGGACCAAATCATTTTTATAAAATACTAGGCCATATTTAATGCACAATTTACAAAATGGTCTGGTGTAAAAATTTTTGATCCACCTCTCGTGAAAAAGACAAATTTCTGCCGATTCAGCTAGAAGCGGGTCAAATTTGAACTGCAGCTGCCTCATAGTTTGCTATTTATTTTTTCCAAAAATAATTTATAATTACATAAGGACCTATTTAATCATAAATACATTGTTTGGTGGCGATACGCCGAGGTTTGGGTGGTGGCCGAGGGCCCCAACTCTAGAGCGCGTAAACCCGCATGCCCGCCGCGTGGTCACCGCGTGACCGTGGCGTTGCCATGTGTTCTGGGCGGCCTAGGCATGTCTAGTGGGTTGGGCACTCCCCAGGTTGGTGCTAGGAAGAAAATTACAGCATAAGATTCTCACGAGGAGACCAATCGATGCTCAAACATGAATTAGCAGCCAAGTGTTTGATTAGCGGTACGGGAAATGTAGATGGCTAATGGGCGTGAGTTTTGGCTGAGGATGATCAGTTACTAAGAAGACCGTTTTCACAAATTTTCAGCTCAAAAGGAGGAGCCTAGGTGGTACTTGCTTTGCAAACTACCACACTGGACATAAGTACGAATGTTGAAGCTCGGCTCAAAATAATGAATGGATTGAGCTGGCATTTGGTGGAGGATGGTTATTTGGGCATAGGAAAGCATTGTAGAAAATGGATGCTATTTGGACATGCCAAAGTGGTACTTCCTTCACAAACTGTTGTTTTGAACAGAATAGGAAAATGAATATTTTTGAATTATTTTTGAACTAGGCAAGGAAGGTTTTTACATATTTGACGAAGATATGACCCAAAGAATTTATGAGATTTGTTTGGGAATTTTGGCCATGACAGAAATATAGGTTGCTTCACAACCTAGGGCAAAAACTGCCACATGGACATGACACATAGGCAAAACTGATGAGATGGTGCCTAGTCATCGCAACCCACCACAATTTACAAGGCTATGACCATCTATATTGGTCGTTAACAACTAGAAATAAGGCAGTGGATTAGCACTGTTTGCTTTATGACCATTTCGTGTAAGGAAATCACGACCTTTCTGCCAAAAATGGTCGCAATGGTTTAGGGTTTGGAGCCCCCCGAACAGCTTTTGACCAATTGGTCTGAAATGGTCATAGATCTATGACCAGTTCTTCTAGGGTCACTGACAGAAGGTCACAAGTTGACATATTTCTTGTAGTGGTAATATACCTTAAATCCTTTATTGTATAGTGTAGGTTTATTCTTAGTTACTATGCCGTAATTTCTTTATTGTATAGAGTAGGTTTGTTCTTAATTCCTACTAGTTCTGAAAAAAATCAGATGTAGTTGACCGGGCCAAAACATTCGACTCTAACGGGCCAGGTTTTTAGCGGGCCACAATTGGGCCAGCCTGCATCTTTCTTGGGCCCGAATGATTGGGGCCTTCACACACTGTGCGAGGCTCAAACTTACACCGGCCTATATTTTAGTTGGGCCTTTTGTCGACCCAGCGCTTAGTTTGGCCCAGATAGCGTTGGGCCATTAATAGGCTGAATATTGTACTGGCCTGTTACGGCCGAGATGAAACCACGGGCCTTTAGCAGGCCAAAATGCATGTTGGGCCTCAATTTTCACTAGTCGTCGACGGGCCTTCAACATGCCGAAATGTAGTCCGGGCCTTTTTGGGCCTAGTTAGCTAACGGGCCATTACCAGGCCGAAACATATCTCGAGCCTTAGTTGGCCCACTGATATCATGGGCCTTTAAGAGGCCAAAAGCTTAGTACAGGCATCAACGGGCCGAATTACGCGACATGCCTTTAACAGGCCCAAAGTCACATTGGGCTTAACTGTTGCCACCTTTAGCATGGGCCATTAGTGGGCCCGATGTCCCGTCGGACCATATATGGCCCATGGGCAGCACGGGCCATTCCCAGGCCGAAAGTCACACCGGGCTGAAATGGGCCCATGTCTACATTAGGCCTCTAACAGGCCGAAAGTCACTAGGCTGTAGTTGGGCCCAAATATTCGGCGAACAATTAACGGGCCAGATCTGGCTTCGGGCCACAAATGGGCCCAAATATTGGGCGAACAATTAACGGGCCGGATCTGGCTTTGGGCCATAAATGGGCCCAAATATTGGGCGAAAAATTAACGGGCCAGATCTTGCTTCAGGCCATAAATGGGCCTCTATTAAGCAGGCTGTTATTGGGCTGGCCCACTAGTACCTGATTAAGTACTACGGGCCTTTGACTGGACCGGCCTTTTTAACCTATATGGGCCTCTGTTGGGCCCAGCCACATGTCGACGTATCATAGGCATGTCCCCTCTAGTGGACGGGCGACATTTGGCCCATTGACGAGATGACAGGTGTTCCCTTCGGCCAATCAGAAATTTACACCTGGAAATTTCCCATTGGTCAAGGATGTTAACGGGTTATCGGATCCAAAATCCAACCCGATAGCTTAACGGCGTTCCGTTACGGTGGATCCCACTTGTCGGTCACCCTTGACTAAAGCACTTCTGTGACGCGCTTTTTATCGTCATGGAAGTGGACACTTCCGTGATGATAATTTTGGTAATGTCATGGAACACTTCTACGACAGCACATGTATTACTATCTTGATTCTGTCATAAAATCGTCATGGATGTACATGCATGACAGAAAACGCGACCTACTGTGACAAACACGTATCATCACGGAAGTGTATTCTTTTTGTAGTGCATGGCAAAACTGGGTTTAAGGATATTTGGAAGCACAAGTAGTATCTCTACTTGGTGCAAGGAATTTTGGCTAGCATGAGGGGGAAAGGCAAGCTCAACATGTTTGAATGATCCATGACAATATACTTTAACTGAGATGTGAGAAAACATAACCCATTATGTTGTCTTCCTTGTCCAACATATTCATCACAATAAGATTCAACATCCTCCAAAATAGTGGGATCACTACTTCCTAAAGTTGACACTCTTCCAACCCACTTTCATCAATATAATCATCATAGGTAAGAGGCATGCTATCATCATAACAACTTTGCATATCAAAACTTGGGATGCTAAAAATATCATCTTCATTAAACATAGCATCCCCAAGCTTGGGACAAACATTAATTACAGCAAATATATTCTCAAATATTTCATCCTCATCAAACGTAGCTTCCCCAAGCTTGGGCCTTTTCATATCATAAGCATAACCACTCCCATCATTAATAGTATGGATAGCACCAATAGTATAGCAATTATCATCATCACAATGAGTAGTAGGAGCAACATCATTTGGGAGGGATACCTTTTTACCTTTGTTGCTTCTTATTTTCTTTTTATTCTTCACATTATGTGTGGGTTCAACCTTCTTCTTTGTGCTCCTTATTGATGAGATTGGTTGAATAGAAAGCTCCTCCTTGTTACATGATTCATCATAAGAAATAATAGGAGGATATTGGGAAGTCTCTTCCCTTTCATTAGTATTCTCATCATCTTCTATTTTCTTTCTTTTCTTTAGGTGATTGGCAATATAAGGATTTTCAATGCAATTCACCGCACAAAACAAATAAATCTCCTCTAAATCAATATCAAGGAAATGCTCAAGATTAAATTTTGGAATAAGCTTAGTTGCACGTTTCAATTCTTCATAACCCAAAAGCAAACTAAGTTCATTGTAATGAGCAAGGGAGATCAAATCATCACAATTTTTGGACACGATTCGATCATGAAACAATTGCCATTGGAGATGTAAATGACCACGTTCATTGCAAAGTTCACAACGGTAAAGATATCTTAAATTTTTAGCACTAACATTAAGCCTTTCTTGCAATCCTTTAGTTTCTAAATACTTATGACTCTTGCAATATCTATTTTCCCTATTTGGTGTGTACATGCAAACCCAATCTACTCCACAAAAATCGACATGCTTATAAGAGATATTTTCATCATAACTAGTGCAATCATCATTAGTACTATGGATATTCAAGGAGTTCATACTCACAACATTGCAATCATGCTCATCATTCAAAGATTTAGTACCAAGCATTTTAATGCATTCTTCTTCTAGCACTTGAGCACAATTTTCCTTTTCATCATACTCACGAAAGATATTAAAAAGATGAAGCATATGAGACAAACTTAACTCCATTTTTTTGTAGTTTTCTTTTATAAACTAAATTAGTGATAAAACAAGAAACAAAAAGATTCTATTGCAAGATCTAAATATATACCTTCAAGCACTCACCTCCCCGGCAACGATGCCAGAAAAGAGCTTGATGTCTACTACACAACCTTCTTCTTATAGACGTTGTTGGGCCTGCAAGTGCATAGGTTTGTAGGACAGTAGCAAATTTCCCTCAAGTGGATGAACTAAGGTTTAGCAATCCATGGGAGGCGTAGGATGAAGATGGTATCTCTCAAACAACCCTGCAACCAAATAACAAAGAGTCTCTTCTGTCCCCAACACACCCAATACAATGGTAAATTTTATAGGTGCGCTAGTTCGGCGAAGAGATGGTGATACAAGTGCAATATGGATGGTAGATATAGTTTTTTGTAATCTGAAAATATAAAAACAGCAAGGTAACTAATGATAAAAGTGAGTGTAAACGGTATTGCAATTCTAGGAAACAAGGCCTAAGGTTCATACTTTCACTAGTGCAAGTTCTCTCAACAATAATAACATAGCACTACAAAAAAATACACTTCCGTGATGATACGTGTTTGTCATAGTAGGTCGTGTTTTTTGTCATGCATGTACATCCATGACGATTTTCTGACAGAATCAAGATAGTCATACCTGTGCTGTCGTAGAAGTGTTCCATGACATTACCAAAATTATCATCACGGAAGTGTCCACTTCCATGAAGATAAATCGCATGTCACAGAAGTGCTTTCGTCAAGGGTGACCGACACGTGGCATCCACCGTAACAGAACACCGTCAATCTATCGGGTCGGGTTTTGGATCCGATAACCCGTTAACAACCCCGACCAATGGGAAAGTTCCACGTGTACAATTCTTATTGGCCGGACGAAACACGTGTCAGCTCATTAGTGGGTCAAATAGGCGCCTATGATATGTCGACACGTGCCACGGCCCACCACTGGCCCATTTAGCCTACAAAGTCGGCCCATTTGACTTGGTCAAAAGTTAATGGGCTGGCCCATGAAAAGCCTATTAACGATCTTTTCGCAAATAGCCCATTTTACGACCCGTTAACTCATGGCTCGTCAGGCTCTAAAGGAAATCAGCCCAAGAACGTCATGTGGACCGTCGAATATAACACCAGCCCATTTCACTTTCGGCCCATGTATGGCCCACGACGTCTTTCGGCCCATATGAGGCCTTCGTATCTTTCGGCCCTTTACAGGCCCACGGTGACTCTAGCCCATAATGAACAGTAATTTTCTTTATACCCGTTAACGGCCCGTGATTTACATGGGCCGTTTCCAGCCCGTGTTAGCTTTCGGCCTATTGACGGCCCATACGTTCTTGGGCTCCTTTTCGTCCCTCGATTACCTCCAGCACATTAGTGGCTTGTTCCCCTAATGGGCCAAATTCGGCCCATGGCAACAGTCGGCCCATTACTGGCCTGTTCCCCTAATGGGCCAAATTCGGCCCATGGAAAGAGTCGGCCCGTTACTAGCCTATTACCCTAATGGGCCAAATTCGGCCCATGGCAAGAGTCGGCCTGTTTCTGGCCTGTTAACCCATTGCACCATTTCCAGCCCGTCCTATATTCTGGCCCATTAACGACCCGTTATGCCTGTGATAGAATTAAGCCTTTGCTGTCCTACGGCCTATTAACGGCCCGTTACCGTGCGGGGCCGATACCAATTACGCCCGATTACTACCCATGTAGACCCATTTATCCGACGGCCTGAGGTCCACCGATTATAGGCCCATTTATCGACGGCCCGTAGGAGACCCATGGATCCTATGGCCCGTATATGGCCGCCACTAGCAAACCAGGGAAAAAGAAGACTAGGAAATAAATAAGGCCGAAACTAACGCTAGGCTATTAAGGCGATTGCACAGATTACATCCACTCGGCATCAAAGATCGCCACCAGTCCAAATATAGGGAACACCCTACACTATACAAAAATGGCTTGCTGTTTTCTTCAGCCGGTGGCTGCACGTTAAGAATAAATTTTGTATCGCACCAAAACAAATTACAACTATATAACAAAAGGAAGGTTGGCATAAAACTTAACAGTCTAGCAGATAAATGCACGACCAGAAGTTCAGAAGCTCAGTTCATTTGACCTGACTGTTACGTTTTCATGCTGTATTGTCCGATGGAGCACCATAACCCTCGCCTTCATTTCCCCTAGGCTCCTGAACAACATAACAAGTATCTGATAGTCTGGTTTCAAACCATGCATATCTTGACGACATCGAACAATTTCTCTCCTTGTTTCACAAAGGGTCTCTGTTAGGGAATGGACTTGTGTCTGGAGTGCAGATACAACATTGCTTTGAGCTTGCATATCTTGATCATGAGGCAGCTTGGACGATATTGCCTTAACAACCAACCCAGTGTTACGCAGGAATGTGCTTTTGGCACTGTTAGTGGACAGTTACTGACCCACTGCAGCAAGAGCTGACATTGCGGTTATAGTAGCCTTGCCACCTTCAAAAGGTGGCGGTTCCACCATTTTTTCCATAGCTCGCTGAAAAGTTGAGGTTTTACATTAGTAGTACCAGAACAGAAGATATTAAGGAGGCAGCAAAACCAAACAAAATAGCTTTGGTCTATATACATAACTTATTCTGGTGAATCCATGTAAAATATTAGTTGTATTTTATTGCAAAGTACATAATAAAACTAGGTTCCAAACATATCACCATGTACCATCGCTAATGTATTGTCTATTTCTTCACATTGTATTAAGGGCTAATGATAAAGAGACGAAGTTTATAATGCAGTAAGAATAGTATGACATAATTCATATCACAAAACAACTAAGAACAGACAAACAGGCAATTGTAACGTTGTGTGGGCAAGTCCAGCACGGAACTAGATTACTGGTCAAGATCAAAGGAACATCACTCCTCCCTTTTAAACCTTGTAAGGTGCAATGATACGCTAAGACAATTGTGTATAAAATTGAAAAGAGTAATAGACATTGGCTGCAAACCATGCAGTTCAAGGCACAAGTCAGAGTAAGTAGTAGTTAAAAGGCATGAGGATTAAGGACTTACAACAACGGCTTTGACTGGTGTAGTCATGCCCTTCTTCTTGCTGGTGTGACAGTCCTTGAATATTTCCACAGCATTTGGTTCAGGTACTTTTTGGTCCTTGCGGCCTTTCCTCTGTATTTTGAACAAGTCAATATAGATCTGATAATATGGTACAGTGAAAAGAGTGAAACAACAGCTAATTACAAGAGCCTCGCAGTGTGCAATATAGCTACGAGATCCTGTCGTCTGTTGGAATTTCACTTTCGTAAGTTGGCCTTGTTCTTTGAACAGTTCACCTACAAGAAGATAGATTTGTGTGGCACATGCGTAAATAGGACTTCAACATGTGATCTGATCACATATATATAATGTACCTGATACTTCGGTCAGACCAGTGTTTTAAGAAGGCCCCTCTAGTCTTCATCCGATATATCTTCCACTGGAGATGTTTGGGAAAGTTCACTGTTAGCCTTGCCTTCAAAGTGAGTTTTCGTCAAGTTATACCGATACTGTCACAGAGCAGACTTGAAAACATGGATGCAAGCTTGTCTGGTTGCATCATCTTGGCTATCCAACTCGAACCTCATCTGTTGAAAATTATGGGAGTCTCACTATCAGCAACTTAGAAAGTATGGGACAGAGCAAGACGATATTACTAGGTTCCATACATAACCATACTTACATATAAATGGTCGAGGAAGGTGTTGAACTGGGTTTCGTCTTTGTCATTCCTGTACTGAATCCATGTTGGGAGGATACGTACATGACACCTAACGGGAACCGCTGCCTCTGATACTAACTAGGCTGACTCTGTAGCATCACGTGGACTTTTTAAACCTGCCTCAAAACGGATCTCCATTCTTCCTCCTCTAGATTTAGTTAACCTATCGAGCATTATCCCTGATGTTTGTTTCCTCTTGCGCCTAGGTGCTAGTCCAACAATGAACATAGGAAGTGTTAGTGTACATCAAACTGTGAGACTACATATAAAGAAGCATGCAACTGTAACTTGACTCCAGCAACTACCTTCTTGCTGTTGAAGCTCACAAGGTTCATCTGATATTGCCAACTCGTCTTGTGTCAAGAGTGCTTGGGAAGTAGTGTCAGGTGGCAAGGGAGCTTGGGAACGTGCTGCTAGCTCAGTTGATGCACGACTAAGTCATGCAGCTGGTAGTACTGTGGTAGGTGTTGCAAGAACTAGGGTTGTCTCTGCTTGTTTGGTGGCAGCTATTTGTTTCTGTTTGGATTTTTTTTTGCAACTCGTGTAGCATGGGATGCCGTGTTTGTAGAATTTTCCGCTGGACTTTGACCTTCTATTGCACCATCAGTACCAGCAGAATATGCAGGATTCATCCGCTTCTCATTCCCTGCCATGTTGTGTTTCTTCCTCTTTGTCTATGCCATGTTAAGTCGAGTCGACAAGAAAAACGAATAACAATTTAGTTCTTCAGAACAAATTGATTTGTGATGCAGACGAACTGAACTTTGATGTTAGACAACCACATGATAGGAGGATGTAATATGTATGAAAAACAGGACAGAAGAGATAACCAGAACTATGATGTGTAAACTAAGAAGAAGACATTTCATCAAATTAGAAGCAATGCAATGGAAGGTAGACACCATATGAAAGATCCTACAAATATCGCTCTGCCAAGTTAAAAGTGTCTCATGATAAATGGTGTTTAAACAAATGTGAAGCAGTACAAGAAATAAATCATATGCAAGATGCAAACAACATCACACTACCATGTTAGAGGTCTCTCGTCATTAGTGCCATTGAATATTCACAGCATTGCATATTCACAGCTTATGATGTGTAAACTAAGGAGAAGGCATTTCAACAAATTAGAAGCAATGAAAGCTAGACACCATATGAAAGATGCAACAAATATCACTCTACCAAGTTAAAACTGTCTCGTCATAAGTGCCATTTCAACAAATTAGTAGTACAAGCTAGAAAAGAATGTGAGATGTAACCTATATCACACTCCGAAGTCAAACGCGTCTTATGATAAGTGATTGTTGCAGGTTACACAATAGTAGTAATTTGATGTAAGAACATGGTGTGATAGACAAATATTGTATGTTCTAGAAACAGGAACACGTGTCTTATTCAAGTATAATGTGTAAAGTAAGCAGATGGAATTCAACAAAGTTAGAAGCAATACAAGCTAGACATCACACATAACATGCAACCACATATAACAGTGCCAAGTTAGAGGGAGCACCGGTGATGCTGCACTAGGGGAGACGTGCTCATAATAAACACAACTTTGTTGATTGTCTATGCATGTGTTGTCTTGGAAATCATATTTGGGTTGTGGAGGAGTAGAAACTGTAGAGGCCCTCCGTTCAGAAGGAGCACCTTTATCCGCTGCCTTGCTAACTTCCTTCCGCTTTATTGATTTTGAATTGTCAAATAAAACCGACAAGAAAAAGCAATAAAATTCTCTCTTCAGAACTCATTCATGCATGATACTGACAATCACTACTTTGATGTAAGGCAAACACATGATACCAGGATGGAATATGTACGAAAAACAGGACGACATGGCATGTTCACACCTGTTTGTGTAAACTAAGCAGAAACCATTCCAGCAAATAAGAAGCAATGCAAGCTAGACACCACATGAAAGATGCAACCAATATGACTCTGCCAAGTTAAAAGCCTCCCATCATAAATGGATTTCAACAAATTAGAAGAAGCACATGCTATAAATCATATGAAAGATGCAACTAATATCGCACTGCATATACTAAAGGTGTCTCGTCATGTTGATTGATGCAGGATACAAAAAAAACAATAGTTTTATGTAAGGACATGCTTAATACACAGATGTACTATGTACCAAATACAGGAAGGCATGTCACATTAGCAGGTATAATGTATAAGCTAAGCAGACTAGCACATACAGTTTAACCAGCTTGGAAGAATTACAATCTAGACACCATATGCAACATGCAACCACATATCACGCTGCCAAGTTAGAGCAAGCACCTGTGATGCTAGTGCAGGGGAAATGTTGTAATCAACTACAGAGCTACGTTCACTATCTTCATCTAGCATTTCTGTTTCTTGAGAATCATGTCGGGAGGCTGACGCTGCATTCTTTAAATGAGGAGTAGTCCCCTTGCCTGCCTGCCTCGTCATAAGTGATTGATGAGGGATACACAAGAACATTAGTTTGATGTAAGAACATGGTTAATACACAGATGTACTAGTATGTACCAAAAACAGAAAGGCATGTCATATTCAAAGGTATAATGTGTAAGTTAAGCAGATGCAATTTAACCAAATTGGAAGCAATATAAGCTACACATCCGGCTGGAGTGGTGAGCATGATCATCTAGGACCTGAGAGCCTGGTGGGAGGCGGGCTGCTTCGCCACCATCACAGCTTTTTAGTTGGCTTCCAGGTGATGCCTATCTTTGCTGGGCTTGTCACTGGCTCGGCCAGTGCCCTGACTAGCTATTTGTCTTCGGGTGCTCACGGGATGGTGGTTCACGTAAAAAATATCTTTCCTTATCTTAATAAAGACCGACTTCGGCCTTTCGAATACAAGCTAGACACCATATGGAACATGCAACCACATATGACACCGTGAAGTTAAAGCAAGCACCTGGGATGGTGGTTCATTGCGAGCGAGGTCATCAACTCCAAAGCAACATTTACCGTCTCCATCTGCTGACACTGCACCCTTTATAGCACTGTGACGTGTTGTGCCTAGCCGCGTAGAAAGCTGGCACGACTTGTCTCTTTTCTTTTTTGCTTCTCTCGAGGCAGACTCTGAAATACCCTTGCATAAAAACACAATAGTGAGAGTATGGGTGAAGTGTGTGCAGAACTAGTGCACTGTAAAAGTAGCAGATAGCAGGTGGCTGAAAAATAAATGACAGGAGACATATGATAGCTCTACAACATTGCATGGCAAACAAAATTAGATTCTACTCCATATGATTTTGTAATATATGAGCATAGGAAATGCAGGTACTCCTCCAGCACACCACCACATGTGGTCATATCTAAGATAACAGTCGACTGAAAATAAATAGGTCAGTCGATTTTTTTAATGAACCGTCCGATCTATAAGGAACGGGCAGATGGCCTTCGTCTACCTCCCGCCAGTCACTGTTGACAATCTTTCTCGAACCGCCAATGACCACCGGCCCAGACCCCTGCCTCCGCCGCCCCGCCCTCCCATCGACCTCACACCACCGCCGTGCTTGGCAGCGCCCCCAGGCCATCCCTTTAATCCCAGCCGACCTCCAGATCGGGCGCCAGTAGCTCTAGGCTGCACACGCCCCTAAGATAAACACCAAGGCGCTGCTTCCCCGGCGTAATAATTGTACTAGCGCATGTTACGCCAGGGAATGCTTCCGTTAATTGGGAATCAACTGGACAGAAATTGAAATTCAGGGGGGTGACAGACCTCTAGCTAAGGTGAAATAGTATATGAGGAGAAATCTTGTGCATCGCGAGTTACTAGGAACATCTAGTACCAAGAAGAAGCGGTCAACTAGTGTCTTCTGTGGAATGAATACCGTGCAAGCAGAGACATAAGATTTGCATGAATAAGGGAAGAGGAGTACCTTTTTCGATTGCCGGTTTGGTCACCTCCACATGTCGTGCCGATCTTCTTCTTTTTACCGGGGAAACAGATGTTCTGGAGGGTGCAGGCTTGGACGAACCCATGGCCAAATTGTTGACTGTGTTGGCGTGGCCGTATGTCGGTGGAGGGGAAGCAGATTCGAGGCGGCGAAGGACGACGTAGCAGGAACAGCTCCGGTGCGGTGGAGGGTGGCGAAGGTGGAGCGACAACGGTGACGCACAGGACGGCGTGGTTGAACTGGCTCGGGTACGGACGGCTCGGCCTCGGCTTCAACTACTAGCCATGGAGGGCATTGCAGTTGAGGTTGCGGTGGACGATGACATCGGTGTATCGGCTCCGGCGTGATGGATGAGGGCGGCGGTTGATGGGTGGGATGGGGTGGCGGACAGAGGACGCCTGGGTTTCGCGGCTAGTGGAGAGGTAGTTTTGGCGCCCACGGAGTACGAATGGGGAATCGGATGGGTGGGGGGAACCATGTTTCGGTCTGGGACGCGCTTGTTTTTGGCTTTTTTGAACAGAAGATGGGACGTGCTTGTTTGAAATTTTGGGAAAGTACAAACTTTGCCCCCACTTAAATTTCGGACCTACTGCGGGTCGGGGGTAGGATGGTAATCCCAGGCATCCCAAATAGTGGGCGGGAGCGATTTCGGCCGTGCGCATGTGTGCTTAGGCGGCCATTGTGTATGAATGTTTTTCGGAGGCGGTTGCGTGGCATCTAGATGAAGCTACAAACCTATCCCGGTTTAGACCTTTGGACGTCGGGCCGGTAGGTTTCACGGGTCGGAGTTATTAGAAAAGTAATTTCCTTGTACTACCAAACATTGGTCTCACGCGGTTTCGGGCGAGTAGAGGCTCTTTTGGCGCTTCGTTCGAAATTTTAAAACGCAAGCATTCACGTTTTGAGTACTCTTGAACTATGAGGATTGACCTAGATAGACAACGTTATATTAGACCTTGTATGTTTCAAAACCTCATTAAATTACCCGATTCTTTTTGAAATTTTGACACTTGAAAATCCTATAACTACGATTATTTTGGAATGGAGGAGCTAAATTTGAATCTATTTTGTACACGACTACATATGCTATTATGTACAAAATCAGAGCAAAGATTGGTGCCCCCATAATTTAGGTATGGTTTACAAATGCCATGATATCAAATTCAAATAAATTGAATGGACTTCATGTAGCATTCAATTTTTTTAAACCACCTTAAGTTGAATTCAAATGTATGCTAGTTCATAGGTAGCTATTTATAATGTCCATTGTGTAACTTTCGTATGTATAATGTGCTTTACACACACAACATGAACTATACTCACGTTTATATTCGATTGCTAAAGTGATGCATTGTCTAGAGTTCAAAATACTAACTATGTGGATCAATTGTGTCGAATAATAACATAGACATGCTCAAATTCGATAGAATCTATATGTCTGATGGATCAATAACCGCTCCTTACACAATTTATATCTTTAATCAATGTGTAGAACAGTCTTTTACGTTTAGTTTCACTCTCCATCGGTGGTCTCTCACACATGCTCACACACTCTCTCCCGAGGTGTCTTTCTCGCACACATGCTCTAGATATAACCCTCCCTCCCTCTCGTAACCATTTACAACTGTTTTCACTAACCTTTATCACAAGCACTCTTCCTCTGGCAAACATACAGACGCACAATCCTCATCGACCCTTTCTATATATATGGACATGCCTACGCGTCTCATGTACGCACATTATCTTTACGCTTGTCTCTCACGCATTGTCTCACACCTCTCTTCCCAATCGATGAGTGTGATTCTAGCAGAGCATTCTGTAGGATGCCCCTTAAAGTTAGGTTGGATGAATAGTAATATCAGAGATAAAGGGGTTACCTTAGTCTGAGAACCCAGGGTTACAAATCCTAGCCGGCTTTGTCAGTGGACACATAATCCTTCACAATTCTGCTATCTTTGTCTTGTAGGACTAGTCATCCATGGGTCTTCCTAAACGCGTCACGGGCCGACCAATGTGGCGCAGGATGGAATCAAACGAAGGGCCTCACCTCGACCCACCGGACCTCACGCGGTGACACACCCTCTGCCCCCACATCTCATTATCTTCTCACACCCACACATACCAACACAAACACCACACACACAGAAAATTTCTCCTGGTGCCTCTATTCCCTCCCCCCTTGCATATACACACTCAAGGGAATGGAACCTCTTGTCGTGACATCATATTTGTCTCTCTCTCTAGACCACTCTCATTTCTCG
>NC_041383.1:99010862-99022325 GCF_002162155.2 Triticum dicoccoides
ATCCATGCCTCTCTCGAATACATAATACACACACATACCTTTCTAGGCCCCGCCAAATGCAGTAGCTACGCATTCACACATGTTACATCACGTACCCCATTGATCTAAAAAGCCCTCTCTTCACGTTTATTTCACATACAACATTCCTTTTGAATAAAGTGTGGCCAAAAAAATATTTTAGACTTTGTACATATATACAACATTACAAAGTTATATGGAGGAGTATGAACGCTAATTTGCATTGCATGGTGCCCACAACGATATTTATTCCGCACTGTGAATTTGTATATTTTTATACTATATATAAAGTTAGTCATAATAAAGAGAAACGAAGACCTTCTCTCTCTCCATCACATACCCCCTGTACGCCCCTTTCACGTATGCACACAAAACTATCTCCAGGTCCTCTAAAAGTAAGCCCCCAGAAAATTCACGCATGTTTCATATTTATCTCGTGATATATGCAATGAAGATCATTGTATTTGAAGCGAAAGCACGATACGTACATTGGACTTCAGAATCCACTCATTACGGTCACCATTTATGTTTAGTGGTTATTATACAGTCACGGGCTCACCATGCAACTCTGTATTTGCTCATGACATGACTAGTTGACCAGTTAAACGCTCCACGTGGCACCTCTAGTGTTGCACCACATTATCTCACTACCATCGTGCCCACCTGTCGACTTGTATCTACTCTACATCTCCACTCTTATAAAATACATAAAATACACTCTTATAAAAACAGAGTTGGTGATGATGGTGTGCATGCCATCCTGCAATATAGGCCGTCCGATTTATATATGACAGATAGGAAAGAAACTAAGGCAATTTTGCAAAAAGGTACCCACACACCTCTCCACATTAGCAAATAAGGCCTTCCCTCGTTCATCCTTTTCTCTCACAAGATAAACAAGTCATACAAATGCATCTTGATGTTACGTGCAACGCACGGGCATCTTGCTAGTAAGAATGAAAACAAACGACAAAAAAAATATTTGGACGGTGGTTCGAAGTCATGACCGTGGGCATAGCGGAAAAGGTGGCCTTGTATTGGTATGCTAAGCCGTCTGTTTTAACACACAGGAGCTGGTGTGGTGATTATACACACACGCACGCATGCACATGAACTGCATCCACGCAACACTCACACAAACACATGCACCCACGCATGCACGCAACACTCACACGTACACACGCAGCCACACACGCACGCAACACTCACACGCACACATGCACGCATGCATGCACACACCAGTACACCACACGACCAACACACACTCTCATGCTCAAGTGCTCAACCTACATGTGCATGCGCACACATCAGGCCCTGACAGACACAAACACAACCAGGTGATCCCCACGCACGGGTTGGAGCCTTGTCGCGCTTGCATAAATTTGTGTTTATCTGACCTTTTCCTATGTGAACTGACAGGTGGGACCCACAAGGAACGTGGTCAATTTAACTAGTCAACATGGCACCACGTAGACTATTTGGTCGGTCAACAGAGTGCAACCCGATGCTGAACTGTGAGCAAGTGACCGTATAATCACCACAAAACGTATATAGTGACCGTAATCAGCTTATTCTGAAGTTCGGTGACCGTATTATACTTTTCTCTCTGTAGGCCCTCCAAAACTACATCTCTACACATTCTCGCATGTTACATCTAACAACTATGCAATACAACACTACTACTACACTCTAACACAATAAATCATATGTGTTTTTAGTTTTACTAGATATCATATTGTTACTTATAATTATTCAGTTTGCATACATTAAAATTGCCTTTGAAATGTATGGCCAGTATCATCTACCGCACGGGAAAAATCCTGCCCTTTCCTATTTAATCGGGTTTGTATCGATGGATCGTGCGAAACAGCAAAACTATAGTACTATGCAGTACAAGTGACAGTTCACTGGGCCGTCGTGTCGTCTACTCCTCCATCGTAAGAGTGGAGCGCGTGCTTTCATAAATCTTCTAGTCCCTTTCACCGACATGTGGAACATCAAGCTACCGGGTCCACATGCCATACCGGAATACAGTGCAGAGCAGCCGGGGTGAAGCACCCTAGTCATGGCGCCGGCGTAGTAATGAGCAATGAGGTGTCAAATCACAAAGCTGCACCTTTCCCGCGGTTAAGTTGGAGGGATGAAGTAATAATGCTAAAAAAAGAAGTTGGAGGGACGAAGCAACCATCATTTCACTCGTTGTTGAATCCGCTTCTCCCTCATCTTCTTCAACTTAACCACATGTTGCTTCTGCCTTTGTTCTGCCTCATGTGGGACGCCGATCGGCTTGGTAAAGCACTGACACATGGGACCGCATGTTAGCAAACCACCAGGACAATATCCTCCGAAAATAAGAAGCCTAATCCTCGACTTACAAAGGGCTACATAGCTGCTACGTATACTTTCCATCTAATCTATATATGGCCCCCCTGATTTTTTGGTGGGGTGGGCCTAGTCCTCTCCTTTAATCCAATCAAATAGTCCCACATCACATTAGTTCGTAACTTTACGTAAAACATTACGTGGATGTAGCACTGCTCAAATAAGAAACCTCCCCCGCCATCCGCGCAGCAAAATCACCTCCTTTTTACTAATCTTGATTCTATATTTTTTTAGATCAATATAATTGAGATTTGTATAGATAGCACACAGGAGCAAAACCAAGTGGTACGGTTAAGGGCATCCACAATGTGTGGCCAAATGTGAAAATAGCTTTTGGCATCATGGGAACCATTGTGGACGGTGTTGCCAAAGCCAAAAAGATGAAACCAAAGCTCCCTGATTGATCGATTGAAGGAATAGAAAAATGCAATGTCTTTCCTCTTTCTCCCATGCTTGGACGCATGTAGTACAGTATAGAGCATAGAGTCTACTCCCCTGTCCCTTCTATCACAAATCACAAAGCAGTGAGGCGTCAAATCACAAAAGCATGGACGAAGCAACCATCATTTCACTCTTCGTTGACTCCGCTTCTCCATCGTCTTCTTCGAGAAACCATCTCACCACACTAGTACTCCTAGTAGTACTAGTAAAGGACTTCCTGGATGCAAATAAGGCGGTTGTCTCGGCTTGCAGGCAGCACTTGTGAACGACTTACCGTGGTCTCCCTCAATGGTGTTCTCCATCGAACACACTTCGCCAAACCACAAAAAAAAACAGATATTGTCGGCGTCACCGCAATGGGGAAGGAAGTCAAATATAGTTACTACCTCCATTTTTGTACACAAGTCCAGTATATCAAAATTACAATTTTCAAAGGGCCACTAACACTAATCGAGGCAAAATTGATGGGGTTAGCAACCAAGGACATTAATATCCCCTGCATGCATGCGGAAGTGAGAAGGTTGGTTTGCATGGCGCTGCATTAATCAAGCGATGAGCAGTGAGATGGTTAGCTCTTTGGTCTTTGGAGAAAAAAATACGGATTAATTGACACGTGAAACGAGGATTTGTATCGGTTAAATCCCGCGAAGGAAAACCCCGCCTTTCTTTTTTAACATTAGTACTCCTAGTACGTACGTACTTATCCTGTTTGGGTCTAGGCCTTGCATTGCCAAACTTCGCCACACATTTTTGCCAAGCTTGCCTAAAGTTTTCAAAATGAGAAGGAGGTACACTTGCGCACGGCTGTCACGGTCGCACCGCACCCTCACACGGTCGCTCCTGCACACCGCGGTCGCACCGCACCCTCACACAGTCGCTCCTGCACGCTGCAAACCCAACCAAGGTGACGCACCCTCACTGACACGTGTTGTCATATGTGAACAAACCAAACTCATCCATCCTATCGCTGACACATAATTTTCATTCATAGAGTATGTTTATCCAACTGCATGTTGGGGAGTATCCCTACAACCCATGCGGTGGTCTGTTGGGGAAGAAGAAGAGGTGAGGAAGAAGGAAAGAAGGGTTAGGAGACATAGGATATTCATCCAACCGCCTGAAATGGTAGACGGACCCAAGTCACGTGACTTGCATAACAAATATATGTTTTTACACAGCAAAATATCCATAAAAACAACAACATAAAGAAAAACTATCACTGCTCATGGAAAGAGACGGCCCCGTCGTCTTTGGATGCCAGCGTGAACCAGCCGTCGCTGCCGACATGTGTCTCCGCACCGTGGTTGTCCTCAGCCTCCAGCTATTCGTTCAAGCGGAGCATGCGGGCGCTCTGCACGGACGAGAGCACAGCCCGGTTCAAGTCGAGGATGTCCGGTTCCGCCTGCAAGAGGGCCTCGATGGCAATGACATCCGCACGCTCCGCGTCGAGTCGAGCCTCCGCCGCCCGGTTCAAGTCCAGGATGTCTGGTTCCACCTGCAGGAAGGCGTCGATGAGAGCGGCATCCGCGCACTCCGTGTCGAGTCGAGCCTCCACCGCCCGGTTCAAGTCCAGGACGTCCGGTCCCGCCTGCAGGAGGGCGACGATGAGAGCGGCATCCGCACGGTCTGCGTCGAGTCAAGCCTCTGCCGCCCGGTCAAGTCCAGGACGTCCGGTTTCGCCTGCAGGAGGGCCTCGATGGTAGCGGCATCCGCGCGCTCTGCCTCAAGTTGAGCCTCCGCCACCTGGTTCACATCCACGACATCCGGTTCCGCCTGCAAGAGAGCCTCGATGACAGCGGCATGCGCGTGCTCCGCGTCGAGTTGAGCCTTTGCCTCCCGGTCCTCCTTTAGTATCTCCATGTTGAACCGCTGGTCCGCCTGCACCATGGGGGACTCGGACGCCGGCACGAAGTCGACGTCCATCGTCTCATACCCATCGGGGGCCTTCTGCACCGCGACCTCTGCCATGAAAATTGGATCGGCTTCCTCCTCTAGTAGCTTGGCTCCAGAGAACTCGGGGATTGTCCCGCCACAAAGAGAGCTTGAGAACGGAAGTCCGTGGCGCCGACCGCTGCCGCGATTTCGGCACGGCGCTCCAGCGTCAGCATCTTGTAGTAAGTGATCTTGCGGCACACCATGGCTTTCGGGTGAACTAGGGGATGCTTAATGCGGTCTAGGGGATCGAAAGGTGGGGGAATGGGCTGGAGATTTGGTGTGGTTTTAGGGCAGTGGCTGGCGTAGGCCGAGCAGCGAAGGTTCTAGTGTGAATAGTGGTTCCGGTGACGACCGGTCAATCGGTTTTGACTGTACAACGCTCTTGTCGCGTTCGCGTTGCAGCCCGGCACGCTGGACCCTCCACGTCGCTCACCGAATGGAACGCGCTTCATCTTGTGGGACAGCAATTGAGAGCAGACCGACGTCCCTCCCCCTCCCCTGCCCGCGTCATTTATTATACCACCACTCCCTCCGTTTTATGCGGAGTAAATAAAAATAGAGGGAGTATACTACGGATGAGGATCCCCTGACATGGCTGAACCCATTGAGTAACTGACATGCGGGGCCTAGCAAGCATGGGGTCTGCCAGTAAGTGACCGAAAGGGAGGGTAAGGCCGGGATACCTTCGTCAGAGGATCCACTTCCACTATACTACTTTGACCAAATGTTAGAGTAATAATATATGACATGCAACTTACACAAATGTTGGAGTAATAATATATGACATGCAACTTACACAAAGCATATAGGGTCTAATGCGTTTTTTGAGGCTAACTTTGACCAAATGTTAGAGTAATAATATATGACATGCAACTTACACAAAGCATACGGTCAAATTCGTATGTGAAAGGAGTTTCCAATGATATAATTTTCACATTATACATCTCATGTACTATTAATATTGTCAATAGTCAAATTGGAAACCACCTCGAGTACAAATATAGGAGTATGTACGAATCTAACAATATTTATTGGGCGTTGTTGAATGTTTTTTTTGAGAACTGATGATAGTGAGCAACTCTCACTGCCTTGTATTAAAATAATTAAGGTTAGGGGGGTTAGAGTGTCCAGGACTGTACAAAGTTACATGTTGTGTGAGAGTGGGTGGGGGTGTTAGCTATACAACTCAACAGAACAGAAAATCAAAGCAAGTTGACAATGGAAGTGATGCAGGGGGCCAACTCCTGCCTTGCTCTATGAACCAGCATAGCAAAGTCCTTCTTGAATATGTTCCTCCAGGAATCAAAGGAAGGCCGAATCCCCCTGAAATGTTTGTCATTTCTCTCCTTCGAGATCCCCCAAGCAGCAACTGTGAAGTCTTCCAAAAACATCGGCCTTGTCCACCTGTCCTTGCCTTCATGCACCATTTTAATCCAGTCGGGGTCACTTGGCCATTGTATTCCCAGCGCAGCCCAGCACCTCTGACTGAAGGGGCAAGTGAAAAAGAGATGAGCAATGTCTTCCTCGGCGGCTGGTTACAAAGAAGACAGGCATAGTTATCATTATGGATTCTGAAGTGTCTGCGCCGAAGCATATTCCTGGTATTCAGCCTGTCAGCCAACAACAGCCACATAAACACCTTCCATTGCATCGTGCACTTGGTTATCCAAATCAAACCAAAGACCTCATCTGCCTGAACCTGACTAAAGCAGTACTCATAATATTTGGAAGAACGAAAATTTGTTCCTCCCCAAACACAGGACCAAACATCCCTGTCCTCAGTCAATGCCATATCTAGGGTTTCCGACTGTATCTGAATTACTTCATTCTTAGCTTCCAATGATAGAGGCAAGTGGAACACCTCTCCCAATCTTTCCGAAGACAGGAGATGTCGAATAGACACATCTGGATTTCGAGCAAACGAAAAAGCTCTTGGGTATCTGTCTTGAAGAGTATCTGTGCTCCAATTGTCCTTCCAAAACAAGATCGTATCGCCAGAAAACAGTTCAGATTTAGTGATTCCTCTGTATATATCAGATATTGACATAAGGTCTCTCCACCAGAAGGATCCACACGGGTCAGAGGCATGAGGTATTTTGTCCACATAGTATGAGTCCCAAATCAGTTTGACCCAAGGAACATCATGTTTATTATAAAACTTGTGAAGTTGCTTTAATAGAAGCCCTTGGTTTTGGGTTTTAAGTTCAATGATCCCCAGCCCACCTTTGCTCTTGGGTTTGCACACCATATCCCAAGTTGCCAAGGAGCTACCCTTGATCCCATCGTCAGATTTTCTCACCCAAAGACACGACCTCCTCATCTTATCAAGGTGCTCAATGATCCTGGGGTTTATCTTGATGGAACACATGGCATAAACAACCAGGGAGGTGACCACAGAGTTGAGAAGCGTAAGCTTGGAACCATAGTCTAGAAGCGAGACTGCAGCAGGCATCTTACGCTGAACGGAGGCTACCATTGGCATTAGATCATTCAAGCTCGGGCGCGTGGTACCCATGGGCAGGCCCAAATAAGTGAACGGCATGTTGCCAATGGAGCAACCAAAAATTGCAGCAATCTCCCTTGCCAGCACTGGATCAGAATTGATGGGCACTAAAGTCGACTTGTGGATGTTAATTTTCAGCCCCACCGACTTCGCGTAGTCAACTAGGATGGACTTCAGAACTTGCGCTTGCGAGACAGAGGCCAGGATCACAGCGATCGTGTCGTCTGCATACTGAATGACGGGGTAGTTGCTGTCAGAAGTGGGGAGAGGTAGCTGAAGCAATCCATTCCGCGTGGCATCATTGATCGCTGACTGGAGTAGGTCCGCTGCGAGGACAAAGATCAGAGGGGACAAAGGGTCGCCCTGTCGGACCCCACAAAGGCAATCAAACTGTTTCCCGGGGGTTCCATTGAGCAAAACCGAGGAGATACCAGAAGAAAAAAATGCATTTGATCCACCCCAACCACCTCTCATCGAAACCCATATGTTTCATGATCTCAATCATTGGTTCATGTTGGATGGTATTGAAGGCCTTCGCAAAGTCTAGTTTCAGGATGCAACACGCTCTCCCCGACGACTGGCAATGGTGTATGTATTCAAACGCCCAGGCCAGGCAGTCCTGGATCGATCTCCCCTTCAAAAAACCGTATTGGTTTCGATGTATGATTTTGAGAACCAGCTTCTGCAGACGGTTAGCCAGCAATTTAGTTATCAGTTTCAGGCAACAATTGAGCAGCGTGATGGGTCTGAAATCATTGGCGGTTTCAGGCGACTGGGTTTTCGGGATGAGAGTTATGAAGCCCGAGTTCAGACTCCTGAGATCAATGGCACCCTCATAGAAGTCATTGCAAATCTGTAGAAGTCATATTTGATAATGTGACAGCACGACTTCAGAAAACACCCGTTAAAGCCATCCGGGCCGGGCGCTCTATCCAACGGCATCTCTCTAACCACAGTGTCAATCTCCTCGTGTGTGAAAGGCGTGGTTAGTTCCTCCAGTCCCTCCACCTTCTTAATTATTCTAGACAGATCAAATTTCATCTCAAACTCACCTTTCGTGCCCAATCTCTCTCTGTAGGTACTGAACAGCTCATTGGCTTTACCAAAATGATCCATTACCAGCGAACCGTCTTGAAGTTTCAGCGAGGTTATGGAGTTCTTGCGATATCTTTCCGAGGCCGCCGAATGAAAGAATTTGGTGTTGTCACCCCCGCAAGAAAACCATCGGACCGTATACCTCTTTTTCCAATATTCTCGTTTGTAGTCAAGGAGGGTGACTAGGTGGGTTTTTAGAATATCTCTGAAGTTTGCTTCTGGGACTGAGAGTGGCCTTTTGTCCTCGATATTGTCAAGTTCCAAGAGAGCCCAGATGGTGTTATCAACACACAGGTTCAGCCTAGAAATCTGTTTACTCCAACGTTTAAGGGCATACCTTAGATTCTTGAGCTTTTTGCACAAGAGTTGAGCTGAGTTCGGTGCAAAGCAATGTTTCTCCTAGGTTGATCGAACCAGCTCAAAGAAACCCGGATGAGATATCCAGAATTTTTCAAACCTAAATGTCTTACACTTAGGTACCGAGGATTCAATCGAAATCACACAGGGTGTATGATCAGACACTGGTTTGGGAAGGGGACCCACTGTGGTGTTTGGATAGTTGGAGGTCCAGTTAGACGAGGTGAAGAACCAGTCAATTTGTTCAAGCAATGGATCAGACTGCATATTACTCCACGTATATCGCCTGCCCTTAATTGGTAACTCAACCAGAGCCTGAGCGTGTATGAAATCATTAAATGTGAGCATATCATTTGCATCCCCTCCTGGCTTGTTGCGATTATCTGGCGCTTTAATGTAATTGAAATCTCCACAAAATAACCAGTCCTCATCGTCAGGTATATCCAGATCAAACAGCCAAGATGTGAAATCGGATCTGCCTTGCCCAGCGCAAGGTCCATAGATATTAACAATTTTCCAGGACTTGCCAGTGTGCACAGAGGTTAGCTGGATGCCCAATGCAAAAAGATTAGAGCAAAAAGCACAACCAGAGAAAACAGAGCTATCCCATAACACAATAAGACCACCATAGGCCCCTTGGGAGGGCACAACCTCAAACTTATCAAAAAATTTCGGACAGAATAGTTTAACAAAAGCTAGATCGAAAGTAGCACGCTTAGTTTCTTGCAGACAAATAACAGAACATCCACTATAACTGATAGCATTGCGCAGCGCCAAAACCTTCTTGTCGGAGTTAATCCCTCGGACATTCCAGCATAGAACTTTCCACGCCTTAAGCTGCATCTAGGCCACCAGTGTTGCTCTTGTGCATCTCTTGCGTAGCAAGCAGCTTGTCTTCACTCAACTGGCTCGGATGAACACCACACATATTAGTCCCAATGGACTGAATAGCATGGATAGGAGTGGGAGGTGGGACAGTATCAGATACCTTTTCATTTTTCCTAGCAGAAGAAGAGCCAGCAGTAGAAAGGCCAGTAACAAAGGGGTCCTTCCTGGGCTTGACCTTGGAAATTGGCAATATCTTGTCCGACATCGGTGGCACCCTGAACCCATCATATTTGTTTGCGCGTGCACTACGACGAAGGAGAACCATGTCCACATTGGCTGTCTCCTTGAGCATCATACGCCCGATTGGGCCTGCATCCTGAGCCACAGAATCAGGGACTTCCAAATTCACATTGGGGACCAACCTTGGGGTGTCAAGCACAGGCAGATCAGATGTAGGTTCTCCAAACCAAGCATACAGAACAGTCACCTTACCCATCTGAAATACTGAACCAAAGATGCGTCCAAAGACATCAACTTCAGGCCGCATATGAGCAAGCACATCCAAGCGCATACGATCAAAATGGAGCTGAAAACCAGCGAAAGGGTTAAGAGGATAGCATGCTGTTTGAGGGATCTCAGCAGGTAGTATAGCTCTGGTGTATATCCTCTTTAACATCCGCCCCATCCATGAGAGCAAATCACTGTCAGGGACAAAGAACATAGCAGAAACAGAGCCTCCAGTTTGGACAAAGGCATGGGCTGCAGAAGGGACACCTTTTATGAAATTATCAGCCAACTCCTCGACATAAGAAAGCTCAGACCACACATTAGACAGATTGTCAACCAGATTATGTTCTTGCTGCACACCATCCATCAAAGACGGACCATCATACTCAAAATAAGTTCTGAAACTGAATCCTGTGTACGGCGGTGGCACCACTGGCCACGGACTCCAGCCAATGGCATGATCCTGATCCTGGACGTGCTGATTGCCATTCCACTCTGCCTCATTAGCTACTTGTTGGGCCTCCATCTCATTGATTCGAGCTTGTTGCATGATCGTATAGTAGGGCAGAGCGTATGGGTGCGGAGAAGCATTGAGGAGAGGGGGATTATCCTCTGTTCCTTGCAGACCAGGTATAGTATCTCTGCCATTCAAGACATAAACGGGGACAGACCAAGAGCGTCCCAAACCCGGCAACAATCCAACGTTAGTGACAAGCAGACTATGGGGGACTTCAGCAATATCCTTAATGTGGCACTTGAATAGAACCCTAGCTTTATTCTTGTTCGGTCTTGGCCACGACAGCAGTCTACCAAAATGCGAGACCGCCTTATGCACATAATGTTCAGTCATGTAATCCATAGGAAAAGCAAGCATCAAGATCCAGACTTCATATTGAAAAGCAGGCATTCTCATGTTAATCCCCTCGTCATGGGGGATTAAAGTGAAGTAAGAATCATCAGTCAATGCATGCGGCCCTTCTCTAATGGCGTCATCTCTACTCTGAACATCAACAAAAGCAACACAACCCACCGCGATCGGATAAACAAACTCGTCCTCAATCTGATACTCCAAATCCTCCCTAATAATCTGGCAAACTTCTTCTAACCAAAACCTTTTCTAATGATCTGGAACAGGGTGAGTGATCTCAATCAGAGCATACCTCCCGTGGTTCAATGGCACCTCATCCACCACCATGGTGCTCCTCTGCAGACGATGATCTGGCCCTCGCTCAATGTGTGAGCCGATGGGAGTGAAGGCGAACGGCCTGACTGGAAAGTTCGCCATGGCGATGCCAGTAGGGTTTTTCGAGGACTCCGGTCTTGGAGCAGGGGATGCAGGGGCAGAGGAGAAGGAGGAGGCGGATGAAACTGGGGAGACTAAATCTGATTGGGCCCCC
>NC_041383.1:99022676-99027401 GCF_002162155.2 Triticum dicoccoides
CAGGGTAACATGGGATTTTCTGTTTCACCTTTCATAAAAAACCCTGGTAGTTATCGTGTATATCCTGCCGACCCTGGCAGTTGATATCATTCCGTTCCACTAGATGAGGCCTAGGCAGTTTGAAGGTCTTGGGCCGCCAATAGTAGGCGGGCCCAATCCAACCCCCCCCCCCCGACAAGCAACATGGCCCAACAAGTTACACGAGCTGCATCTCTGGATGCCAGGACAACTATGGCTCAAATGGTCCCTGCTGTTACAAGCTAGATAGGTTTGGAGTTTACGGCCCCACATGCATGCGCCGCCCTGATCAGGAAGATATTTTGGACATAAACATTGATCGATAAGGCGGATACAATGTTGGCAGAAAATACCTGGGCAGTCCCGGGCAAGGTGGCCATGACGCGAGCATTTGTAGCATTTGAGCAAACGAGAGTCAATATAATCTTGAGTTGGGACATCAACAATCTGGACCATAGAGGCGACTTCAGCATTAGAATAACCCGCTTGCCAACCGTCCATAATATGGTATAACTTTTCGTCAGAAATGGAATCCCAGTATGAATCACGAAAACGAGATCCCTTGAAAGAAGGCAGGACATGCACATTTTCCTTTCCAAAGCAAACAAAATCTCCCAACCGGATATTCAGCTCTTGATCCGCAATCACCGGAAAATTGAACTGCCCAAAAAAGATTCCTTCGGCGGCTGGCGGTCGACTCAACTCCGGCGAGGAACTTTGGGTATCATCATGTGAAGGCGCCAAATGTTGAGCAACTGAATTCAGCTGGTCAAATTTACTTTGTTGATCTTGGAGCCATTTGGATTTGATAGCCAAAGAACGGGATCCCACCTCATGAAGAAAACTATCCGCATGCCAACCAACTTCATGATGAACACCAGCGTGATCAGGGACTCCACAAAATAGATGAAAATGACAGATAAAATCTGGCCAAATCCGATCCTTAAGACCATAAATAAAGTGTCCCACACGGTTGGAGGCAACCGAGAACCGAAAACGACGATCACTTAGTTGCAAAACCCTAAACCTTGAGGCGAGGCCGCCGATGCAAGATTGGAGCGCTAGGGCCACAGATTCCTCAGTCAACTTGAATGAAGCCGACGAGAAAGAAACAACAAGGAAGAATTCCTTGGAGGATCCAGGGTTTGCCGAAGAGAAGTGCACCGAAGACCCAAACTTGGCACGTACCTGAGATTCAATTGCCAATCCCGGAGAGAAATCCCAATGAAGGAGACTCTCCATGAGTAGATGGTGGATGCCACGGTCGGAGTGGCCCGTGATAGGGGAAGGGGTGGTGGCCGCCGGCACCGGAGTGGCCACCGGCGGTGGTCGCCTAGGGAGTCGCCTAGGGAGTCGATACCTTTTTTTTATCAAAGTAGAGATACTTTGACTACACATAAAACTTATATGTAAACTATAAAGGATAGGAGGGAGTATATTCTACGTTCAAAAACGAAATGAACATTGAATACCCTTTATATATGATTTAAGGATGCTATGATCACCGGTTCAAAATTTTGAATCCGCCTTAGGTATCACGTGCCCCCACTCATTCCCTCTCGATTTCATCTCAGGGTTTGGAGATCTATTGAAAGAGGACTAGGGTGGGTACATGCGAATGATACTCGGTGGAATTTTCAAATGGCGCATGCGGGAGGATGGACTCGACTAGAGGGTGACATGATCGGTGGAGAAGAGGGTTGGAGAGGAATGAGAAATAAGCAAACGCCACATGATTATACTTGAACGGCTCAAATAAACAATAAGTTGTCTCGCTTGGCCTACATAGTGAAAGTCCTAATGCGCAACGCGGAGCACTAACGCTCGAATATGGCTGGGAAAACGGGGAAACCGACATGTGGGACACACCCGTCGGGACGACGTAGCGCAGACTAGTCCAATGGAGGAGCTGGCCCACGACCTCCTCGCCACCGACAACCGTTCATGTGGGTCGTTGGGGCCAACAACGGGGCGCGGCTCCAGCACCGCCTCTGGACACAGCGACCGCAGTGAGCGACACGCTCATATCGTCGCTAGACATGGTCGGTTTCAGTGTGCCGAGGGTGGCATTTGGTTTGTGCCCAAGGTTGCCCCATCAAAGCATTGGGTAGCCAAAAGTTTGGTTGAGGTATTGGTTGCCCATGATTTGGCCGACATTGGCAAGAAAAATGAACTAGAGTTGGCTAGAGTTCATTGGCATGCCAAAGGAATGGAAACCATCCAAACAAAGACCAATCTTTGGGTCATGACCAAAATTTTGGTTAAGGTATTGGTTGCCCATAATTTGGCCGACATTGGCAAGAAAAATGAACTAGAGTTGGCTAGAGTTCATTGGCATGCCAAAAAATGGCAACCATCCAAACAAAGACCAATCTTTGGGTCATGACCAAAATTTTGGTAAGGTGCACTTTGTCCACAATCCAAACACACCCCAACACCCGGCTCATCGAGGATGCATGGGGCGCCGCGATGCATCCACGGAGTGGTGTAGCACGGCCAACTGCATCCTCTGGACCTGAGACCATGCCGGGTCGTCTTGCTTTTTCAATGACATGTAGGGATCGCATGTGAGCAAAGGGCATTTCCAACGTTGCCACGACCGCAGCTGACTACCCTGGCACACCAATACCCTCGTCCCTCGCGCCGTCGCACGGTGCGTTCCCAGCCGGCGCCAGCTGCCTGCATTCATGTCGTCCGTTTGTATGTCGTCGTTAAGAGGCTCGGTGCCCGAGGAACCAACTCCGGCGACTTAGGCCTTCCACTATGTGATCGGTTCCTGGTACATTAAAATATTACAGATTAGGCATCGATGCCCTTAGAAATTTCTATGGCACCGGTCACACTATGTGCCTTTGCAGCCCATAGAAAAGTGGGACCACATGTATACATAAAAAATGGAGCAGGCCAGCTTTCCCTCAATCCTTCGTACGAGTTCTCTAGTCCTCCTCTGTCCCATCCCCTTGATCCTTCACAGTTTAACATATCTTATCGCAATGCTAGAAGTGGGCATCGGTGCAGCAGCATGCTCGGGTTCCCTGGAAAAATATGATGGCACCGACTGGGCAATGGAGGGCATCGGTGCCAAATGAACCAAAAGTGTATTTGGCACCACTTTTGGCCGACATAGTGGAGGGCCTTAATGACGCACCCGGACGCTTGGCCTCACCGGAATGCACTACTTAAAGCAGCAACGCCCAGCTAACCTTCACACCATAGTGCATCGTCCTCCTACCTGGCACCACATCTGCCATGACCGCAAGTGCAAATGCTCTACGGGATAGCTTGTCTTTGGGTACGAAGCTCGAGGTCGCCGCCCTCTCTCAAGTCGCCTCTCGCGATGCAATAGTGGCGTAGCCGGACGCGGACGCGACCGCACAAGTGGTGGCCACGCTGGCGGACGACGACGGGAGCACCATCAGCCACGTGTCCTACTTGCCGTCGTCCAACGTCCGGCACTGCCGAGGTCGGGGACTCCTCCGAGGATGAGTAGGGCATGGGAGGCGGCAGGGCATGGTGTGCCAACTGGCCGGTCCATATCCCGTGTTCTACTCTTCCTCGCCGGAGACCGCACCTTCACTTCATGGGTCTTGAACCCCGCCCCCGTACATAGAGATCGCAGATGGAGGACGTTGGTCGCCACCGTAGAATATGTTTAGGGTTGGGTTTCTTTTATTTTTCTGTCCTATAAAAGTTCGAAATGTAATGAAAATCTGTCGTGTTTGCATTAATCTCGGCCGGTGTATATGAACTTTCACAATAATATACATATTGTAGGAGTACTAGCAAGATGCCCGTGCGTTGCACGGAAGATCAAGATCTTGTGGGAGAAAAGGATGAACGAGGGAAAGCCTTATCTGCAAATGTGGAGAGGAGTGCGGGTAAATTGTCATAGTTTCCTTCCTATCCGTTAGATATAGATCGGACGGCCTATATTGCAGGATGACAGGCACACCATCATCACCAACTCTGCTTTTTATTGAACCGAGACAAGTCTAACATGCGAAGTAAAATAAACACATAGGGTCTATACATACACAAATTATCTTAGGCACTCCAATAGTATGGCCACTACACATTCACGCATTTCACATCTTTCTACATCTACGGGAACATACGAAAGGGTTAACATAAATTGCCTCTCTCTCTCTCTCCTCCCCTGATTTTCATGGTGGTGGGCCCCTCCCCCCCAATATACAATCAACAGCTCACACATTTCACATTATGTTAATTACGTAACTGGGATTACGTAGGTGTAGCATTACTCGTCCTAAAAAACCCAACTAAGCCAACCTCCTAGCATATCGCGCGGGAAAAGACCCAGCCGCGCCATTTTAGTCGGGATTACTGGATTACTAGTAGTAGTAGTATTGATGGATCGCGCGAAGCAACAATTTTTTTTAAGGGGGCGAAGCACCTAGTTTAAAAGGAAAAAAGGCGGTACACTTACAGCACTCCTGTCGCGGTCACATTGCTCCCCACACACGTTCGATCCTGCACACGGCTCACGCAAACGGAATGCGCTTCGGCTTGCCTCTTCACTGACACGTGGGACTGCACTTGGAGAAACCGACCAAGCACCAAGCTCCCCCCGCCCACCGCGCGGAAATCCTCCCCCCCCCCCACACACCCAAAAATTCCCCCCAAATCCGATTCTACCGCCCTTCAGCCAACTAGCCAATAATATTCCCCAAACCCCGCTCCCCCCTG
>NC_041383.1:99027602-99205545 GCF_002162155.2 Triticum dicoccoides
TCCCCCTTACTCCATTCGCTCCACCAAAGCCGCCCTCCCCACCGCGCCGATACGTCGGCGCCGTGGTTCGGCGATCCTCTAGCTCCCACAGTACGCTCTCGTAGACTGCCGTCCTCTAGCCGCACCGCCACCTCTGGCTACATTCTTGTGGAGGCGCACGGCGGTCAGCTCCACCACTGAGGGAGTCCTGGATTAGGTGGTATCCGGACAGCCGGACTATATACATCGTCCGGACTATTGAAGCATGAAGATACAAGACTCAAGACTCCGGCCCGTGTCTGGATGGACTCTCCTTTGCATGGAAGACAAGCTTGGCGATCCGGATATTATATTTCCTTCCTTGTAACTGACTCCATGTAAACCCTAGCCCTCTCCGGTGTCTATATAAACCGGAGAGGATGGTCCTTAGAAGGCCGATCGCATTTATAATCATACCATCATAGGCTAGCTCCTAGGGTTTAGCCTCTACGATCTCGTGGTAGATCTACTCTTGTACTACTCATATCTTCAATATTAATCAAGCAGGAAGTAGGGTTTTACCTCCGTCGAGAGGGCCCAAACTTGGGTAAACATTGTGTCCCTTGCTTCCTGTTACCATCAGCCTAAGACGCACAAATCGGGACCCCCTACCCGAGATCCACCGGTTTTGACACCGACATTGGTGCTTTCATTGAGAGTTCCTCTGTGTCGTTGCTTTGAGGCTTGATGGCGTCTTCAATCGCCAACAACACGGTCTAGGGCGAGAGTTTTCTCCCCGGACAGATCTTTGTGTTCGGCGGCTTCGCACTACGGGCCAATTCGCTTGGTCATCTGGAGCAGATCGACAGCTATGCCCCTGGCCACCAAATCAGGTTCGAAAACTTGAACTACATGGAGGATATTCGCGGAGACTTGATCTTCGACGGATTCGGCCCTGTGCCAGGAGCACCGGACAATCACGATGAGCACGGCCTAGAACTGCTGTCGGACAATGCTCGGGACATCACCCCTGCAGTAGCCCCAGACCTAAATCTGGAGCAGACTACGTGGCCCAAGGACGGGTGAATGGACCCCGCCCCACAGGCTACACACTCATCGGCGGTAGAGCCAAACACAGGCCTCACTTCTGAGGAAGCGTATAAGTCCGGACCCCCGGACTCGTATCCAGCTGTTGGTTCCGGTCCGCACACCCTCGAGCTAGCCGAGCCAGGTTGGGCTCCGGTAAAGGGGTTTACCACTGCGGATATCTTCCAGCACTCGCCATTTGGTGACATGCTGAACTCATTAAAGTCTCTCTCTTTGGCAGGAGCCTCGGAGCTGAACTATGTCCGGCTTGAGTGGGAAGTAGGTGACGAAGGAATTCGCTGCCCACCCACCACCCACTTCATTGCCACGATCGATGATTTAACCCACGTGCTTGACTTCAACTCCAAAGACATCGACGGTATGGACGACGATGCAGGAGAAGTACAAGAGCCAACGCTCATAGGGCGGGGGACAGCCACCTCTTCATTCGATATATATATGGTGGACACTCCGAAGGAAACCAACGGCGATGAGGCAACAGAGGACAACCCCTCAGGGAGAAAAGCAAAGCATGGGAGCCGTCGGCGCCACTCCAAGCCCCGCCACAGCAATACCGACCCCGGAGATGAAAGCAATCCGGATGGTGACGAAGAGGAATACAACCCTAATCAGCCTACCTTCAAGCAGGCCGGACCGACCATGATGAGATACTCGGAGAGAGACAACTATACATCCCCCTCCGAAGATGAGGTAAGCCTCGGCAATGACGAATTCGGTGTGCCTGAAGATCCAGTGGAACGAGTTCGCTTCAAGCGACGGCTCATGGCCACGGCAAGGAGCCTGCAAAGGAAGCAAGAACAACTTAAGGCTGAACAAGATTTGCTTGTGGATAGGTGGACCAAGATCCTAGCCACCGAAAAATACGGGCTCGACCACCCCAACAAAGGGTACGCGCGGCACAACTGGCCACCCCAACCTGAGCAGGATAACCCAAGGCACACACCCCAACGTCCACACATCACCACGGTCCAAGGCGGTAAGAAGGATACACGACGAGGCATCCTAAAGCCTCGGCAGAACGGTCATAAACGTCAAGTCAAGGAGGCTGGTGCCAAACCCAGTAACTCCCAGTCCGGTCAACAGACAAAAAGCAGCTCAAGCCTATTCGGCCCGAGCCACATACTTGATCAACCATGTGAAATACACGATACTCCTAGAAGGGCGGCAAAGCATACCAATAGAGAATGTCGGATCCTCAAAACAAAGTGATCGATCGTGTGCCGGATATAATGAAGGAAGGCGTCTAGTCAGGAGACACCACCCCCCCCCCCCAAGAGCACAACAGTACAGCCGATCGCCCCCTATCACACCAACCACAGCAATTCAATTGCCTTACCCCTAGACCTAGTAGTCCGGGGTCTCCATCACACATAAAGCCCCCGCGGGTATGAAACCACAAATAACACCTTCTACAAGATGTTAGCTGCAAACGCCAAGTTCATTGGCCCACCGCTTTAACGGTTGTTTTCAGATAACCAAAAAATACCACGCCATCGGTGCATTCCCCCCATACGGCAACCCATCGTATGCTAATGGGATGAACCACGTTGACTAGATTCCACGTGGTAAACCATTAGGCCAAGACCGGTGATATACTCACGCCTACGTGCAACGCCGAACCCCGCCCTAGAACGGAAATCATACAGCTGCCGGAGTAGCGAGTCGTGCATGCCTATCAAAATTCTGATATGACAGCCAACTATCCGGACACCAACTAAGGAGTCTGCGCTACTTCACGGTATAGCGGCTGGGTTCACCAGGATCCAATCAGGAACCCTTAGACCAACCACAAGAGGATGTTCGGCTGCCTCCAAGCATTTGCTTTTAGAAACTAACTTTGATGCAGAACAGTACCGGCGGCGTGGAATCGGCCAGGACACACAAGGACAGGACCATGCAGGTAGAAGGCAGTTCAGATACACTTTCGAACCACTCACAGCCCCCTACAGTCCGGCCATCACAGGTTCCGCCAAAAACCATCTCTTTTCATAATCATAAATTACACTCATATGCATAGCCATATTATCTTGCTACAATGCGTAGACTTAAATAACACGTATCGGCTGTCGCTTATCATCGACGCCTCTTTGCCAAAAAATGGCAGCCACGATTCGTATTATGCCCGGTTATGCCAGGGGCTTCATAATACGGCAATAAAGTCCGACCACCTTCTCGGTCGCTCGGCACCCCGAACTTATAGCACTATATGCATCAACTCTGAATCATGTCTTGGGTCATTGGTTGGGTTTGCCGGGCTCCCATGTTTTGGTACCTTACGTTCCATTCTGTCGGCTAAGGTAGCGCTGGGAGAACTACTGCGATTGTGTCCCGGTTCTGCCGGACGAGCACCTCAGTAGAGAAAGCCGAAAACCGACTGTCATGATGCATCGAGAGCTGGTCAGCTGTTCAAGAGGTTGTAAAATCCTTAAAGATTTATTCCGCATAACGCCATCATAAATGCAGATTGCGATAGATTGGTCTTCCGATCAGGTGCCAATAGAGCCCCTAGTTTGGCTTCCGAACACTAGGGGCTACGCTGACCATACTCGAGCTCCTATGGCTAAGTGAGAGTAGTAAAGCCCTATAGTCCGATTGCCTGGTTCGTGGTGAGAAACACCTCCTTAAAAGGACCCAGCCATAGGATAAAGAGTGTTCAGATATATCTCGAACACCCCCGTATTTTTCACATGGGGACATAAGCCAACGACTGGCCAACTCTCAGGATTTACATACAATAAACAACCGCACAGGAAGAACATATGTTCAAAAAAAAATAGGCAATCTATAATAAAAGTGCCAGTATCCCATATTACAAATATTAGCATGAATGCCCTCAGGGAAATATAATATCTTTGGTGCACTCATCCGCCGCAAGGCGGGCCCCTTCAGTACACCTTTATAGTATAGTTCGGGCTTGCGGTGCTCCTTACCCTCCGGTGGCCCCTCAGTCATCAGCTTCTCCGCGTCAAGCTTCCCCCAATGCACTTTTGCATGGGCGAACGCCATGCGCGCACCTTCTATATAGACTGATCGCTTGATAGCATGAAGCCGAGGACAGGAGCCCACAATCCGCTTCACGAGTCCGAAGTAACTGCTTGGAATTGGCTCCGCAGGCCACAACCGGACAACCAAGTCCTTCATGGCTAGTTCGGCCGCCTGGTGCAGTTCGACCAGCTGCTTCAGCTGATCGATAAAAGGCACCGGATAGTTTGGCGCCAAATACTACGACCAGAAGCTCCTCTCCGTAGACTTCCTCTCCTCGGTCTAGTAGAATTGGGCAGTGTCTGATATGCTGTGAGGTAGATCCACAAACACCCCTGTAAAATCAAGAATTCAGCTTGTCGCTTAGAGTTCTCCACACTATCATGTAATAATGACCATAAATACAACAGGCCTTACCAGCCGCAACTTTTTGGGCCTCCCGAATGTCCCGTACAGCACCTCGGGCTTCTTCCCGAGCATCCTCCGCGGCTTGGAGAGCTTGGGCGAGTTCGGATTATTTCCCTACTAGACTCTGCTCCAAGCTCTCGCTTTTCCTCACAGACTCCTGGAGCTCCTGTTCAGCTGTGATGACCCTGGACTCGTGTTTTTCATGAAGCGCCTGTTCGGCGGCAGCCTTCTCGTTGGCATCAGCCACAACCTTCTTCAGTGCCTCATATTTGGCACTCGCTCCTAGGGCGTACAACACAAATACTTTTCAATAGGCACAATTACTCATTCGTGCCTAACGCAACACAATGTTTAAACATACCTTGCTTATCCTCCAATTGTTTCTTCACACGGCCAAGTTCTTCCTCGGCCCGTTCCAGGCTCTGCTTCAGTTCGTACACTTCCGCATTATGAGCGGCCGTCTTCTCCGCAGACGCCTGTTTTCAAACAAAGGGGTATACATCATTAACAAAGGTTCCCACGACACAAGGAGGTTTGATCCCCCGCCCGGCTCTATCTCTTTCGCCGGACAGTGTATCAGGGGCTACTACTCATATCATGATGATTCTTTAAAGGTTCCTTAGAAGCCATACCTCAAAAGCCTTTATAAGGCCAAGATAGGACTCATTTAGCCCGCTTTCGGCAGACTGAATCTTTCCAACCACCGTACCCATGAGGGTCCGATGTTCCTCAACGATATACATGTTCTTCAACGCCGTCGATAGACCGCCTGGCAGCTCTGCATGGACAGAGGTTACTGGCGGAGTAGACAAGTCTCCCTCCGTCGAATGTGGCCGCTCGCCCGATCCTAGAGCCTTAAAGGTATCCGGGACCTTATCCGGCTGAGGGCCGAACTCGAGATCGCCCCCATCGACAACACGCCGTGGGGCTGGTGCTCCCACATGTCCGGCCCCAGGGACATGCCCCCCCCCGCTCTGGGGCTTCAAGGAAGGAGCCTCCGGAGGCGTCTCGCTCGCCAGAGCGTCCGAGCTTAGCGAATCCTCCGACAAGGACGGTCCGGTAGAAGATCTCGCCGGGCTGTACGAGATATTGCGACAATTAAAACTACTGTACCCAGACGGCCCTGGATGCATAGGCGCATTCGGATTTCGGTCACTTATGATTTTTCCAGGGGCTGGGCCCTGGGATTCCACTCTGGGCTGTTATCGGCAGCCGTGGTGGACGCCTCTGGGTGGGAACCTCTCCCCCTTTTGGGGGATTCGGCCTCCAGGGACGACGAAGCCACCCGCTTCTTCCCACCTTCAGAGTGAGGCTCGCCCTCCTCTGCTTCCTCCTCTTCGTCTTCGGAAGAAGGAGCGTTGTTGGAGTCTTCGGATTTTGCGTTCGAAGCCTCGCGGCGACGGAGGGCACTCCGGGTCTTCTTGACCTTATTGGAGGCCTCCTTTTTTGGTGCCTCATAAGGCGCGGGGACCAGCATCTTCGTCAGAAGAGGTCTGGCCGGTTCCTCCGGCAACGGAGCCGGACAATGCGTCCGCTCCACCTTCTTTATCCACCCCCGAAGTCACGAAACATGATTAAAATGTCTCCCTCACGACATGCCAACTAAAGCATGGAGGGACAGAGCATGGTTGTAACTTACCGGGCTTGCAGAATGGGATAATTGGTACCCGCGGTCTTCGGCGGGACCCGGCCACGATTTGCCGGACTTAAAGAGCACCTTCTAGATATCCTCATGGGAGGAATCGTAGAGCTCCCGAAGGGTTTGGTGCCCGGTTGGGTCGAACTCCCACAAGGTGCAGGCTCAGCGCTGGCAAGGGAGAACCAGGCAGACTAGCATCACCTGGACTATGTCGACGGGTTTGACGTCCTTGTCCACCATGCTCTGAGCGCGCGTCTGGAGCAGTGACAACTCATCAGACAAGGACCAGTTTGGGACCTTCTTGGGCCAGGACGTAATCCGCAGTGGGGCTCCAGATCTGAATTCAGGAGCTGCAACCCACTTTTTGCCACGTGGTTCGGTGATATAGAACCACTGCTGCTGCCACTCCTTGACGGAGTCATTGAAGGTGCCTTTCGGCCAAGCGGCCTTGGGCATCTTGCTCACCATGGCGCCGCCGCACTCGGCGTGTTCGCCGCTCACCACCTTGGGCTTCACATTGAAAATCTTCAGCCACAGGCCGAAGTGAGGCGTAATCCGGAGAAAGGCCTCGCACACAATGATGAATGTCGAGATATTGAGGAAAGAGTTAGGGGAAAGATCATGAAAGTCAATCCCATAGTAATAGATGACTCCATGAACGAAGGGGTGAAGGGGAAACCCGAGCCCGCGGACAAAATGGGGAAGGAACACGAATCTCTCGAAGGGCTCCGGAGTAGGGACAATCTGTCCCGCCGGTGGGAGACGGTGGCCAATCTTCTTGGGCAGATACCCGGCTTCCTGGAGATTCTTAATATCCTTCTCCCGGACGATAGAGGCCATCCATCTGCCTCCTGCTCCGGATCCGGACATCTTCGGAAAACCTCTCTTCGATGGGAAAGAAGAGTGTTTGGGCGTTAGGGCTCGAACAGAGGGGAATGAGCTAGCGGAAGGAGAAGGCGTGGGTAAAGAGGAAGAGACCTTGTCTCTTTATAGAGATGGTAAAAGCTGTTGCACCTCCCCACTTGCCTGGTGGAACCCGCTCACCTCCCGGTCGCCGCGATTAGCAGTGCGGTTGGATTACCCATACCCATATTGACGAGAATCCCGTAATAATGGGACACGATCTCTGCTTTGACAAAATGTGTCAAGGAAACCGCCTTGCAATATGCGTTGTGGCTGGTCGAAGGAAAACGGTTCGAATAATGACCCGACCATAATGACATATCACGTCGTCTAAAAAATTGTTAGTTGAAGTATCGTTCTCTCTATGGTGGTATGTGAAAGATCATTTTGCAGATCCGTACATGGTCTACGTGTTAAATAATAACCTTGGAGTATTCGGAAGGAGGAACCCGCCTTGCAATGCCAAAGACAAGACTGCACGCCAGACTCATCATCATTGAAGCCTGGTTTAGGGGCTACTGAGGGAGTCCTGGATTAGGGGGTATCTGGACAGACGGACTATATACATCGTCCGGACTATTGAAGCGTGAAGATACAAGACTCAAGACTCCGGACCGTGTCCGGATGGGACTCTCCTTTGCGTGGAAGACAAGCTTGGTGATCCGAATATTATATTTCCTTCCTTGTAACCGACTCCATGTAAACCGTAGCCCTCTCCGGTGTCTATATAAATCGGAGAGGATGGTCCTTAGAAGGCCGATCACATTTACAATCATACCATCATAGGCTAGCTCCTACGGTTTAGCCTCTACGATCTCGTGGTAGATCTACTCTTGTACTACTCATATCTTCAATATTAATAAAGCAGGAAGTAGGGTTTTACCTCCATCGAGAGGGCCCGAACCTGGGTAAACATTATGTCCCTTGCTTCCTATTGCCATCAGCCCAAGACGCACAGATCGGTACCCCCTATCCGAGATCCGCCGGTTTTGACACCAACAGCCACCGCTGGCGACGTTCATGTGGAGACGCACGGCGGTCAGCTTCTCCCATGGTATGTGCATTCTAGACTGAGGCCCCATTCATGTCGGTGTAGCATTGAATGTTAGCTGATAGACGTTGTTAATCTCACTGTTTGCCAAAGTAGTTTATTGTCAATATGCTCTGCTTAAGAAGCTTCCTTGCCCTGTTCTGCACTCAATCTGCTTAGCTGAGATGGCATGCCAAGGCCGATTAGTTGCTAAAATATCCTGCCATATATTTATTGTGATGTAGATTTCCATGGTCTAGTAGCCAATTTGTTAGGTGAAATAGCTCTGCACCGTTTTATACTCGATCTTTGTTGCTGCGATGGCCTTCGATAGTTTGATGGCTGTGTGCTCGGCCTCATTGACTGCTGAAATAGCCTGCCATAATTTAGCACTCAAATCTGTTTGCTGAATTAGCTTTACATATATTTCATTACTTAGATCTGCTCATCCAAATATCTTTCCATAGCTTTAGACATCGGCCTCATTGACTGGTGAAGCTGTGAACGTCAATGTTATTGACTACGTGGAAGTAGCAGATCACCATCTTGATCTGCCTGATGCTCAGGTGGAAGAGGAGGAGGAGGTGGTGGTGGCGGAGCCAGTGAGTTTGACCAACATTGAAACAATGCTACGAAATGCTTGTGCATTCCATGAACTTTCACCTGCAGAAGAAAAACGGTGGGCCCGCATGTTGGAACAATGCAACGTTGTTGTCACCCCAGGAAATAAGCTATCAGTATTCTCAGCTATCGTCACCTTTCTTCAGGTGAAGACATCTGAGTGGATGACCAACAAATCATTCGATGCGATGTTGGCTGCTTTCCGCAAATCTTTCCCAGATGCGTCTGAGCTGCCACACACCTACAGTAAAATGAAGAATTTCCTTCGTGCAGTTGGAATTGGATATGATATGATCCATGTTTGTAATAATAATTGTGTTCTTTTCCGGAAGGATTATGCCAACTTAAGTGAATGCCTGAAATGCAAATCATCAAGATGGAAAGATGGCGATGCTGTGAAGAGGATTCCTCATAATGTTCTTAGACATTTTCCAATTACACCAAGATTGCAGAGGTTGTTTCATGATGCTGAAACAAGAGAGGATGTACTGTGGCATTCTAGGAACCAGGAGTACAGAGATCAGAATGTAATGAGCCATCCATCTCATGGTAGTGAGTGGAAAAGCTTCAATGATAAACACAAAGAGTTTGCTGCTGACCCGAGAAACATTAGAGTTGGCTTAGCTTTATATGGGTTTAACCCATTTGGCCACCAGAGCGCCACATATAGCATGTGGCCAGTGCTTGTTATCCCTTACAACATGCCTCCAAATGTCTGCACCAAAGAATCAAACTACATGATGGCCTTGCTCATCCCAGGTCCAAAAAGTCCTAGAAAGGATTTTGATTTGTTCATGGAGCCTCTTGTGGAGGAACTTCAACAGCTATGGAAGGGTGTTCTCACTCGAGACCTATATAGCAGCCCACCAGCTGATTTCTTTCTGCGTGCTGTTGTAATTTGGTGCATCCATGATTATCCGGCTTTGGGCACTATGTTAGGGCGAACGACACATGGTTACAATGCATGTGTTTGCTGTGACAGAATCCACTGTCATACACAATACTTAGAAAGATCTGTTACATTGGACACCGCCGTTTCCTTGCCAAGGACAAGCCGCATCCTAGAAAATACTGAAGACATGTGTTCAATACAAAGCATAAAAACCGTGATGCGCCAAAGAGGCTCACCACCGATGAGTTGCAAGTGGAATTAGAGAAGGTCAGGCATATTACACCAGGAAACCATCCTAGTAACGGTAGCGGGAAAAGGAAGCTTGGCACGGTAGAAGAGAGATTATTGTTTACCCGCAGGTCCACTTTGTGGGACTTGGAGTATTGGAAAGATTTGGATCTGCGGCATAATCTTGATGTGATGCACATCGAGAAAAATATATGTGATAGCATTATTGGCACACTTCTTAACATTGAAGGCAAGACGAAAGATACCTTAAAATCTAGGATTGATTTGACACACCTTGGTATCAGAAAGGATTTGCGGGTGCAAGATGAAGGTAAACCATGGGATATGGCACCAGCTGTGTACATCTTGGACAAGGTAAAAAGAAAAGAATTCTGCGAGGTCCTGTGACGTGTGAGATTCCCACATGGATTTGCTTCCAACCCTGAAAGGAGAGTCAGTGCGGATGGAAAAAAGGTACAAGGGTTGAAAACTCATGACTGCCACGTCCTACTTCAAAGAGTTTTACCTGTTATCCTTAGAGGATTGGGCCGCCCCGACTTATACAGAGCAGTTGTAGAGTTGGGACAATTCTCCAGGGAACTCTGTAGTAGAAATATCAGGATAGATGCTTTGGAGCGTCTTAGAGACAAGATACCAACTATCCTATGCGACCTTGACAAGATATATCCTCCGGCCTTCTTTGATGTGATGGTGCATTTGGCTGTTCATCTACCTGATGAGGCACTACTTAGAGGTCCAGTACAGTATGGCTGGATGTACCCTATTGAAAGGCGGCTAGGCACTTTCAAAGGCTATGTTAGGAATAGAGCTAGACCCGAGGGTTCCATTGCAGAGGCCTACATTGCTATAGAAGCGTTGACATTCTGCTCAAAATACATTGAAACAGCTGATCAACTTAGCAAAGAGGTGGGTGAAGACAATCCCGGGCTCAATGTTTTCGATTATTTTGTTCGAGTTACAGGGAAGAGTCGACAAGAGGGAAAACCTAAAGATTTGGACAAAATGATTTGGTATGTGTTGAATAACTATCTTGAGATACTACCTTATATCAAGTAAGTGCAGTACTGCAGCTTATACATCGTAATCTACTAAACTTGCAGCACATTCTTATATATTTAGATGTTTGATGTGATCACTATGTTGTGCAGCATCTACAAAGAGGAGTTACTGCCGCAAAATTCAAGAAACATTGACAAACTGGTTATGGCAGGATTTGCGAAATGGTTCAAGAACCATGTAAGCTTTTGAAGTGCACTGTCAGTTTTCTTAATATATTGAGTACATAATATGATCAGCTTGTCTATTTTCTAACCATAGGTTAAGAAGATGCGGGAGGATGGGCAGGCAGTTGATGATGCCCTTTACTCACTAGCAATGGGTCCTGATACTCGGGTAAGACATTATGAATCTTGCGTTGTTGGAGATGTGTGCTACAACACCCTTGCACGAGACGAAGGCAGGAAGACACAAAACAGTGCCATCATGAGAACGGATATGTATGACAAAGAGACAACTGAAATGTATACTAACATAACAGACATTGTTCAATTGCAGTATATCTCCAGTTTCAAGGATCATCAGTGTGTGGTTCTGTTGTGCTGTCGTTGGTATAACCTGTTTTCCAGGATCGCAAAACCCAGAGCTGATGATTATTTCAAATCCATCAATGTCAAGGCGGCATACCAGACCAACGAGCCTTTTATTTTGGCAAATCAAGCAACACAGATATTTTTCTTGGAAGACACATTTGCATGTAGCGATGACTGGAGAGTATTGCAAAGGTTTGAGCAGATGAATTCGTTTAATGAAGTTGCACAACAAGATGATGCTTACACTGCTCCTGATGTACAAGATAACACAGATGTTCCTAATATCTTTGAGAACCATCACGTCAATTACGCCGTCGAAAAGATTGCCTATCGTGCTGTGGACATACAAGAGTTGATCAAGAAGAAGCCAACGTTCGAGGACATTGAGGACGAAGAAGAAGATGACACCATGGGGAATTATGATTCAGACTGATACACATGGCGAAGATGTTGACGCTGCTGCTGCGGATGATGATTACATTGCTTTTGTCGTATTTTCCTGTGAGAAGACGTTTTTTTATCTACTATGTGAAATTGTGTTTGCTATGACAACTGAAACCTAATGAACATGTTGTTTAGTATTTTGCTGTGAGATCATCACTTGTTATGTATGCTGATTTGTGTTTGGTGATTGTATGACAACTAAAACATAATGACATTGTTGTGTAGTTGTACTCATATTTGGCTGTGAAACTTGAATTTGATGACATAGTTTGCTATTGGACTGCAATTTGCTCGACGTCTTTGACTGAGAACAAAGCTGACCTGACAGGGCCTCTGCTATTTATTTATTTATATGAGCAAAAGGGGATACCCCCTAATTTCCATTAATAGAAATCATTAGATGTTCACAACACTACGCCCAGCCTGCTACACAGGTTTCATTCATTACTAGTTTCAGCAAAGAGCTCAAGTCGTAGCCAGCAGAAGATGGTACGGGTGGCGACTTGGCGCATGTCTGGTTGTTGCCTGCTGAAGAGCGGGTGGACGAGCAGTCAGCGGACATGGTTGTTGCGGCCAGAGCTTCTGATGCTAGGCAGAGTAAGTAGAGAAGAGGAGAAGCGAACGTTGGATATGTCAGTTTCATTACTTGCAGAGTAGCATAGCACCATATATAGAATATAGTCATAGTCTAGGTTTGGATTCGAACCAGCTACAGGAGCACGTCTTTCTTTTTTCTAAAACTCGACAACATCTCTTTACTGGTACACTAGCTTGTTCTGTACGCCTTCCCAAGTCTTTGATTTTCTTTTCCTTTTTTTGCAAGGAAGGAAGGAGGACAAAATTGAGAGTTCCTCGGACTCGAACCCAAGAACTCTCGGTTGAAAACTAAGGGTGCTAGTAACTTATGTGGCGAACTTTCCCTGTGAGGAGGACGGTAGACGAACGCATTTTCCTCGCAGTTTTCTTCCTATATATAAAAAAGTATGCTACTTGGTGTCCGCTTAGTCAAAAAATGATTGTGCCAACCTTGACTGTTGGATTGACATTCAACGTCTGTTGCGTTTCTTCAGTCTCTTCTTCCTCGAGCCACCAAAGCCAAACCAGCGCCAGCAGGACCGCCTGCTCTCGCCTCCCACGGCTGGCTGTGATCTTCCCCGGCTCCTGTTGGTTCCCATCCGAGGCCTCACCATCGTCCTCCACCTTGGCTCGCTCGCCGCGGAGCCGCCCTCCGGTGTTGTCAACATGGTCAACAACCGAGAGGAATAAGGAGATGACTGTACATGGTGAGGATGACAGTCGGGACCCAGCAGCGCACGCAGTAAGTTTGTTTTCTCGGGACGGAGAAGGGTATCAACTGGGTTGTGCGGGACCTGTGGCCCGTCTAGCCCAGGCTTTTATTTCATATGTTTAGCACATGACCGGCCCAGTTTGTTTTTTTTCCTTTCTGAAAAATGGCTAGCCAGCTATTTTGTTTTTTGCAGAATAACCAACAGAGGCCTACTTGCTTTTCTACGCCCTGCTGGGCCAGAAATCTTTCAAGACGAGGAGGGATGCATTTTGCCCAGAAAATGGGCTATAAGTAAAAAAGAAATGGGCTATAAGTAATAATAAATGGGTTGTAAAATGAAAAAAATACAGCAAACAAGCAATTAGTTCCGAAATATTGTTTTCTTTCGGATTTTGATATTTTAAATTTCATTGTTTTTGTGTGGGTAAAATTTCATTGAATTTAAATTAAGGTATATTTAGATTTAAAATTAATTTGAATCTGGCTAGAAATTTCGGGCTGTATGCTGTTTGAGACAGATTTGGAGGCTGACTTGTGGGTCTACTAGGTTGACGTGTACTTTGGCTTTGTCAACTTAGTCCACAAACGATTCTAGCAGCACCGACCGTTGGATGTTAATCCAACGGCCGTGCTGCTTCTTCAATATCTGATCTTCTTGCTCCAGCCGTCCAAACCAGCCCCGGTAGGACTGCCTGCTCCCGTCTCCCGCGGCCGGCTGTGCTACCGCACAGGCCGCACCGCCTCACCCTACTTCATTGCTGGCCAGGCCATTCCTCTACTCACCCACACTCCTGTTATTTTCCAGCGATGGCAGCCAGACCAGTAAACCCTCGTACTCCCCACCACATGGGCAACCATTGCCGAGTCTTCCCCGGCTCCGTGTCGTTCCCTTCCTAGGCCTCGCGGTCGTCCATCGCCATGGTGCCCTCGGCACGGCCTGGTCAATGTGGTCAACAAATGACATCCATCGACCGTGGACTGTACGCGCAAAATAATGATTCCTCCACCTAACAGCTGGGACCCACCTGAAGGGCCTCTGTATTTCGTGAAAGAACATTCCGCCCACTGACATGTCGGACCCACCAGCTATATCTTCGCACGCAAGGAAGTGCCTCCTTATTATGCAGAAAAAATGAATACCCCCCTGCTAGCTGGGACCCACCATAGTGGGAGGATGACTTGTGGGCCAACTAAGTTGATGGGGATGGAGGGCTTTGTAAACTTAGTCAATATGAACGATTCTAGCTCCAGTGACCGTATGATGTCCATAGAACGGCCATAGTGCTTCTTCAACCTCTGGTCTTCTTGCTCCAGCCACCCGAAGCAGCGCCGGTCGTGCCGCATGCTCCTGCCTCCCATGGCCGGCTGTGCTACCGCGGAGGCCTCACCTCCCCCTACTATTCCCACCGCTGGCCAGGCCCTGCGGCGACGGAGCCTCACACCGCAGCCGAACCAGTGAACCCTCGTACTCCTCTCCGCGCGGGCTTCCACTGCCGCGTCTTCCCCGGCTCCGCGTCGTCCCCTTCCTAGGCCTCGCCATTATCCACTGCCATGGTGCTCTCAGCGCGGCCTGGTCAACGTGGTCAAGGAAAGACTTCCATCGGACGTGGACTGTACGTGGAGAGGCTGACAGCTGGGTCCACGTCCACAGCAAGGAAGTGCCTCCTTATTACGCCGAAAATAATGATTCCTCCACCTGACAACTGGGACCCACCGGACGGGCCACTGTATTTCACGGAAAAAAGTTTCCCCCTAACAGCTGGGACCCACCAGCTTCATCTTCGCACGCAAGGAAGTGCGTCCGGGCAAAAAAAAACTATTTGCCCCCCTGACTGCTGGGACCCACCAGCTACACCTTCGCACGCAAGGAAGTGCGTCCGGGAAAAAAAACTATTCGCCCCCCTGACTGCTGGGACCCACCGGCTACATCTTCGCAAACAAGGAAGTGCGTCCGGGCAAAAAAAACGATTTGCCCCCTGACTGCTGGGACCCACCGGCTACATCTTCGCAGGCAAGGAAGTGCCTACAGTCGGGACCCACCTGGTCGAAGCGTACACAGCATTGTCATTCTGGTCGCGAACGTGTACGTACATATATACTAGTGGATGTAGAGGCGCGCATGTGTCCTAGTAGAGGCGCGCACGTAGCATGTACACGTACATACAGCGGCCATGGTGCAAGAAAGAAAATACGGCCACGTATTTGTACATACGGGCGGGGTCTTGAACGCCTACTCGCGCATACGTACGGTGAGGGCTCGTGTACATGGCTAGGTCGCAATGGAGAAACAACATCGTCGTCATGTTCATGGGGAGGCAACGGAATGCGTCGTGTTCATGTGGAGGCAACGGAATGCGTCGTGTTCATCGGGAGGCAACGGAACGCGTGGGAGCCAACCGGCTGGTTCGAAACGGAATGCGTGGTCGTGTTCATCGGGAGGGCTTGGATGGAACAGGCGATGGAAATGAGGCCTGGCGTACCACAAAACGGAGGAAACGGACCTCCTACATTCGGAACGGGGTCCTGTTGATCGGGAGGGGTGTGGCGTACCGCAAAACGGAGGAAATGGACCTCCTACGGTCGAAACGGCGGTCCTGTCGGTCGGGATGGGTGTGGCGTACTCCAAAATGGAGGAAACAGACCTCCTACAGTTGAAACGGGGGTCCTGTTGATCGGGAGGGGTGTGGCATACCGCAAAACGGATGAAACTTAATAACATAATCAGCTAGCGAGCCATAATAGTAAAACTCGGATGACAACACTTTCTCAAAACAATCATAACATGATATAACAAAATGGTATCTCGCTAGCCCTTTCTGTGACCACAAAACATAAATTCAGAGAACCTTTAAAGATCAAGGACTGACTAAACATTGTAATTCATGGTAAAAGAGATCCAGTCAAGTCATACCCGATATAAACCAATAATAATGAATGCGAATGACTATGTGCTCTCTAGTAGGTGCTTTTTAATAAGAAGGGTGATGACTCAACATAAAAGTAAATGGATAGGCCCTTCGCAGAGGGAAGCAGGGATTTGTAGAGGTGCCAGAGCTCGATTTTAAAATAGAGATTGAATAACATTTTGAGTGGCATACTTTTGCTGTCAACGCAACAACTATGAGATGGTTGTATCTTCCACACTACATGCATTATAGGCATTTCCCAAACAGAATGGTAAAGATTTATACTCCCCCAACCACCAACAAGCATCAATCCATGGCTTGCTCGAAACAACGAGTGCCTCCAACTAACAATAGCCTTGGGGGAGTTTTGTTTAATTATTTTGATTTGCTTTGATATTTTTAGATCATGGGACTGGGCATCCCGGTTACCAGCCCTTCCTCGTGAATGAGGAGAGGAGTCCACTCCTCTTGAGAATAACCCACCTAGCATGGAAGATATAGGCAGCCCTAGTTGAAACATGAGCTGCTCGAGCATACAAAATAGAATTTCATTTGAAGGTTTAGAGTTTGTCACATAGAAATTTACTTGGAACGGCAGGTAAATACCGCATATAGGTAGGTATGGTGGACTCATATGGAACAACTTTGGGGTTTTAGGAGTTTGGATGCACAAGCAGTACTCCCGCTTAGTACAAGTGAAGGCTAGCAAAAGACTGGGAAACGGCCAACTGACAGAGTAACAACAGTCGTAAACACGCATTAAAATTAATTTACACCGAGTACAAGCATGAGTAGGATATAATCTACCATGAACATAAATATCATGAAGGCTATGTTGATTTGTTTCAACTACATGCGTGAACATGTGCCAAGTCGAGCCACTCAATTCATTCAAAGGAGGATACCATCCCATCATACCACATCATAATCATTCTAATAGCATGTTGGCACGCAAGATAAACCATTATAACTCAAAGTTAATCAAGCATGGCACAAGCAACTATAATCTCTAAATGTCACTGCAAATATTTTACTTCATAATAAGCTGAATCAGGAACGATGAACTCATCATATTTACAAAAACAAGAGAGGTCGAGTTCATACCAGCTTTTCTTATCCTAGTAAATCCTTCATATGTCGTCATTATTGCCTTTCACTTGCACAACCGAAATACGTGTATAATAATAGTGCACGTGCATTAGACTAAGCTGGAATCTGCAAGCATTCAACTCAAAAGAGAAGACAAGATAATATGGGCTCTAAGTTAAATAAACAATCATGCATATGAGAGCCACTAAGCATTTTCAATATGGTCTTCTCAACCCCCAAAGGAAAGAAAAGAAAAGAAAACTATTTACACGGGAAGCTCCCTACAAATAAAAAGAAGAACGAGAAATCTATTTGGGTTTTCATTTTAATTTCTACTACAAGCATGGGAATTAAACTAACTAATTTTTTTGGTTTTTCTTAAGATTTATCAAACACACAAAGAAGCAAGCGAGAAAGAAAATTAAACTAACATGGATAATACAATGAAAGAGTATGAGCACCGACGACTAGTCTGTGAACATGAATGTAAAGTTAGTGAGAAATACGTACTCCCCCAAGCTTAGGCTTTTTGCCTAAGTTGGTCTAGTACCAAGGACTGCCTGGCCAATATTCGTAGTTGTAACTGGGGTCATACTGAGATGCAGAAGCAACCGCCTCCTGAGCTGCGGCATGTTGGCGAGCTGCCTCCGCTGTCCCCTCATGTTCAGCTACTTCCTCCCTGGTAACAACATGTCTTCCGTTTGCCTGATAATCAAAAAGGAGAGGAGCAGGAAGAGTAACATGGACGACGTTGCGTCTGTTATAGATTAGTCGATAATGGAGGAATTGTTCATTCCTCCTAAGAAAATGATGATTGACCATAGCGTCATAATCTAAATAAGCAGGAGGTATCATCACATCCCCCTCTCGTGGGGCTATACCAAGATAATTATCCACACGGGTTGCATAAATTCCCCCAAATAAATCTCCAGCTCTACCATTATTTCGCAACCTACGTGCAACTATCGCCCCCAAGTTATAACCTTTATAACCTAACACAGCACTCTTGAGGACACAGAGATCAGGGACACACATATGACATGCTTCGCCTTTACCGTTAATGCATCTACCAATGAAGAGAGAAAAATAATGTATAGCAGAAAATGAATGCTCCCTATGGTAGCTTGTGCTATGTCCCTAGATTCTCCCATAGTAATACTAGCAAGGAAGTCTCAAAATTCAGATTTGTGAGGATCATTAATATTACCCCACTGTGGAAGTTTGCAAGCAGTTGTAAAGTCCTCTAAGTCCATGGTATAAGATGTATCATAAATATCAAATAGGACACTAGGAGAATTACGCGTATAGTTATATTTAAACCTCCGCACAAAGGAATCAGTCAATTGATAATACTAAGGACACTTATCTTGTAAGAAGTCCTCCAGCTTAGCATTACGCACATACGCGTCAAATTCCTCCTTAAAGCCTGCTTCGACCATAAAATCATCGGATGGACACTCACAAGCTCGTACATCTGCGTCCCTCGGTAATTCAACATCTTGCTCACGCATAGCAATCCTGGGTCCTTTCTTTACCGAGGAACCACCTTGGTACATTCTCCTAGACATAATTCTTTTTCTGAAAAATTTCTGAAATTTTAGTAACTTCAAAATAAAAGTGAATAAAACTAAACCAAGATTGGTAGCAACTACTCCTACAAGTGCCTAGAGCCTATATCATGCATTAGAATTGCTTGGGACCTCATAAATTCAACATGCAAGCTTAAGAACATGGTCACCTATGCAACAAAATATTGCAATGAATAAAGCACTAGAACAAAAACTAATTGGACCAATGGAGGAGTCACATATCAAGCAACAATCTCCCAAAGCAGTTTTGTGAATGGAGCTTTGAGCAAGGAGATAAAAATCACAACAAAATGAGCTAGACCTCGTGCTTGAGCTGGATGGGAATTTTTTTGGGTAGAACATGGAGTGTGTGGGTGCTGGCATAAGTGGAGGGGGGCCACCAGGGGCCCACGAGACAGGGGGGCGCACCCAGGTGGGGTGGGCGCGCCCTCCACTCTCGTGGCCTGGTGCTTGCCCCTCCTGCAGTGATTTCAGTGCCTAAAATCCTCAAATATTCCATAAAAAATCATACTAAATTTGCAGGGCATTTGGAGCACTTTCATTTTCGGGATAGTTTTTAATGCACGGATAATTCAGAAAACAGACGGATAATACTATTTTTTTCTTTATTCTAAATAACGGGAAGTAAAAAGAGGGTACAAAAGGTTGTGCCTTCTAGTTTCATCCATCTCATGATCATCAAAATGAATCCACTAACAAGGTTGATCAAGTCTTGTTAACAAACTCATTCCGAATAACATGGATGCGGAGAAATTTCGTATAACACTAGCTTACCTCAACGGGGATATGAACATCCCCAATAATAAGAATATCATACTTTTTCTTGACAGTAGGGAGAGGAAATTCAAAACCTCCAATAATGATAGTTGGAACTTTTCCAATAGAATTAACGCTATGAACTTGAGATTGTTTCCTCAGAAAGTGTATCGTATGCTCATTACCATTAACATGAAAAGTGACATTGCCTTTGTTGCAATCAATAACAGCCCCTGTAATATTCAAAAAGGGTCTACTAAGGATAATCGACATACTATCGTCCTTGGGAATATCAAGAATGACAAAGTCCGTTAAAATAGTAACATTTGCAACCACAACAGGCACATCCTCACAAATACCGACAGGTATAGCAGTTGATTTATCGGCCATTTGCAAAGATATTTCAGTAGGTGTCAACTTATTCAATTCGAGTATACGATATAAAGAGAGAGGCATAACACTAACACCGGCTCCAAGATCACATAAAGCAGTTCTAACATAATTTCTTTTAATGGAGCATGGTATAGTTGGTACCCCCGGATCTCCAAGTTTCTTTGGTATTCCACCTTTAAAAGTGTAATTAGCAAGCATGGTGGAAATTTCAGCTTCCGGTATCTTTCTTTTATTTGTGATGATATCCTCGATATATTTAGCATAAGGATTTACTTTAAGCATATCAGTTAAGTGCATACGTAAGAAGATAGGTCTAATCATTTCAGCAAAGCGCTCAAAATCCTCATCATCCTTTGTCTTGGATGGCTTAGGAGGAAAGGGCATGGGTTTCTGAACCCATGGTTCTCTTTTTCTACCGTGCTTCCTAGCAACAAAATCTCTCTTATAATAACGTTGATTCCTTGATTGTGGGTTATCAAGATCAACAGCAGGTTCAATATCTACTTCATTGTTTTTGCTAGGTTGAGCACCAACATGAACATTATCATTAACATTATCACTAGGTTCATGTTCATCACCTGATTGTGTTTCAGCATCAGAGATAGAAATATCATTGGGATTTGATACGTCTCCAACGTATCTATAATTTATGAAGCATTCATGCTATTTTATTATCTGTTTTGAATGATTACAGGCTTTATTTTACACTTTTATATTACTTTTGGGACTAACCTATTAACCGGAGGCCTAGCCCATATTGTTGTTTTATTGCTTGTTTCAGTATTTCAAAGAAAAGGAATATCAAACGGAGTCCAAACGGAATGAAACCTCCGGGAGCGTGATTTTTGGGAAGAATATGATCCGGGAGACTTGGAGTTCACGTCAGAAGATACTCGAGGAGGCCACAAGATAGGGGGGTGCGCCCACCCCCCTGGGCGCGCCCTACCCTCTCGTGGGCCCCTCAAGGCTCCCCCGACCGACTTCTTTCGCCTATATAAGCCTACATACCCTAAAAACATCGAATATCAAGATAGATCGGGAGTTCGGCCGCCGCAAGCCTCTATAGCCACCAAAAACCCCTCAGGAGCCCGTTCCGGCACCCTGCTGGAGGGGCAACCCATCACCGGTGGCCATCTTCATCATCCTGGCGCTGTCCATGACGAGGAGGGTGTAGTTCACCCTCGGGGCTGAGGGTATGTACCAGTAGCTATGTGTTTGATCTCTCTCTCTCTCTCTCTCGTGTCCTCTCTATGGCACGATCTTGATATATCGCGAGCTTTGCTATTATAGTTGGATCTTATGATGTTTCTCCCCCTCTACTGTCTTGTAATGGATTGAGTTTTCCCTTTGAAGTTATCTTATCGGATTGAGTCTTTAAGGATTTGAGAACACTTTATGTATGTCTTGTCGTGTTTATCTGTGGTGACAATGGGATATCATGTGCCACTTGATGTATGTTTTGGTGATCAACTTGTGGGTTCCGCCCATGAACCTATGCATAGGGGTTGGCACACGTTTTCGTCTTGACTCTCCGGTAGAAACTTTGGGGCACTCTTTGAAGTACTTTGTGTTGGTTGAATAGATGAATCTGGGATTGTGTGATGCATATCGTATAATCATGCCCACAGATACTTGAGGTGACAATGGAGTATCTAGGTGACATTAGGGTTTTGGTTGATTTGTGTCTTAAGGTGTTATTCTAGTATGAACTCTATGATAGATTTAGCAGAAAGAATTGATTCATGTTATTTTACTACGAACTCTTGAATAGATAGAATAGAAAGGATAACTTTGCTGTGGTTTCGTACCCTACCATAATCTCTTCGTTTACTCTCCGCTATTATTGTCTTTGGAGTGACTGTTTGTTGCATGTTGAGGGATTGTTATATGATCTATCTATGTTATTATTGTTGAGAGAACTTGCACCAGTGAAATTATGAACCCTAGGCCTTGTTTCTTATCATTGCAATACCGTTTATGCTCACTTTTATCATTAGTTACCTTGCTGTTTTTATACTTTCAGATTACAAATACCTTTATCTACTATCCATATTGCACTTGTATCACCATCTCTTCGCTGAACTAGTGCACCTATACAATTTACCATTGTATTGGGTGTGTTGGGGACACACGAGACTCTTTGTTATTTGGTTGCAGGGTTGCTTGAGAGAGACCATCTTCATCCTATGCCTCCCACGGATTGATAAACCTTAGGTCATCCACTTGAGGGTGCACTTGCAGGCCCAACAACGTCTACAAGAAGAAGGTTGTGTAGTAGACATCAAGCTCTTTTCTGGCGCTCTTGCCGGGGAGGTGAGTTCTTGAAGGTATATCTTTAGATCTTGCAATCGAATCTTTTTGTTTCTTGTTTTATCACTAGTTTAGTTTATAAAAGAAAACTACAACAAAAAAATGGAATTGAGTTTGTCTCATACGCCTCGTCTTTTTAATATCTTTCGTGAGTATGATGAAAAGGAAAATTGTGCTCAAGTGCTAGAAGAAGAAATCTATAAAATGCTTGATACTAAATCTTTGAACGATGAGCATGATTGCAATGTTGTTAGTATGAACTCTTTGAATATCCATAATACTAATGATGATTGCACTAGTCATGATGAAAATATCTTTTATGAGCATGTCAACTTTTGTGGAGTGCATGTCTGCATGAACATACCGAATAGAGAAGATATATATTGGAAGAGGCATAAGCATTTAGAAACTAAATTGTTGCAAGAAAAGTTAAATGGGAGTGCTGAAAATTTACACTTACTTTGACGTACTTGTGAACTTTGCAATGAACATGGTCATTTACATCTCCGATGCAAATTATTTCATGATCGAATCGTGTCCAAAAATTGTGATGATTTGATTTCCCTTGCACATTATAATGAACTTAGTTTGCTTTTGAGTTATGAAGAATTGAAACGTTTAACTAAGGATCTTCCAGATTTTGCCCTTAAGAAATTCCTTGATATTGATCTAGAGAAGATTTATTTGTATTGTACGGTGAATTGCATTGAAAATCCTTATATTGACAATCACCTAAAGAAAATAAAACAAATAGAGATGAAGAGAATACTAATGAAAGGGAAGAGACTTCCCATTATCCTCCTATTATTTCTTATGATGAATCAGGTATCGAGGAGGAGCCTTCTATTCAACCAATCTCATCAATAAGGAGCTCAAGGAAGAAGGTTGAACCCACACATAATGTGAAGAAGAAAAGGAAGATAAGGAGCGGCAAAGGTAAAAAGGTATCCCTCCCAAATGATGTTGCTCCTACTACTCATTGTGATGATGATAATTGCTATACTATTGGTGCTATCCATACTACTAATGATGAGAATGATTATGCTTATGATATGAGAAGGCCCAAGCTTGGGGAAGCTATGTTTGATGAGTATGAAATATTTGAGAATATATTTGCTAAAATTAATGTTTGTCCCAAGCTTGGGGATGCTACATTTAATGAAGATGATATTTTTAGCCTCCCAAGTTTTGATATGCAAAGTTGTTATGATGATAGCATGCCTTGTACCTATGATGATTATATTTATGGAAGTGGGTTTGGAAGAGTGTCAACTTTAGGAAGTAGTGATCCCACTATTTTGGAGGATGTTGAATCTTATAATATTTATGAAAGTGGATTTGGGAGAGTGTCAACTTTATTTAGTGATGATTCCACTATCTTGCGAGAGGTTTCAATCGATTATGATGAGAACGAAGTTGCTACTTATGATGATTATTGTGCTGAAACTTATGCTATAAAAAGGAGTGATGATTATATTTATAACACTTGTCATGATTATGATTACCATTTTTCTGAACATTACTCTTTTGATGTGGAAACAATCTATAGTATTCAAGTCTCTTACGATACTCCCACTATTTCGAATGAGAATAAATTTGCTTATGTGGGGAGTAGTAAATTTTTTATGCTAGTAGATCATGAAAAGAATGATTTAGGTGCTGGTTATATTGTTGAATTCATTCCTGATGCTACTGAAAATTATTATGAGTGAGGAACATATGCTTGTAGGAATTGCAATAATGTCAAGTTTCCTTTCTATGTGTTGAAAATTTTGAAGCTATGCTTGTTGTACCTTCCTATTCTAGTTGATTATTGTTCCCATAAGTTGTTTGATCACAAAATACCTATGCATAGGAAGTGGGTTAGGCTTAAATTTGCTAGTAATATTCCTCATGATGCTCTCTTTATGTTTCAATTCTTATCTTTTATGTGAGCATCATCGAAATCATCATGCCTATCTAGAAAGGCATTAAAGAAAATTGCTTGTTGGGAGACAACCCAATATTTACCCTTACTGTTTTTGTGCGTCCACATGATTTTTCTACTATAGTAATCATGTTTTATAGCTTTTGTTTCAATAAAGTGCCAAGTAGAGCCTTTGGGAAGAATTGGGTGAAGTCTATGTGATCTTGCTGTAAAAAACAGAAACTTTAGCGCTCACGAGAATAGCTGCCATTTTTTACTGGAGAGCGTTTTTAGGTTGATTATTTTTGCAGATGCTTAATAGGCAAATTAATCAGGTCCAGAAATTTATTTCATAATTTTTGGGGTTCCATAAGTATTCTGTTTTTGACAAATTCTGTTTTCATTGTGTTGTTTGCTTATTTTCATGAATCTATGAGTAGTATCGGAGGGTATGAACCATAGAGAAGTTATAATACAGTAGATATTACACCAATATGAATTTAGAATGAGTTCATTACAGTACCTAAGTGGTGGTTTTATTTTCTTATACTAACGGAGCATACGAGTTTTGTTTTGAGTTTTGCGTGGTTGAAGTTTTCAAGTTTTGGGTAAAGATTCGATGGAATATGGAATAAGGAGTGGCAAGAGCCTAAGATTGGGGATGCCCAAGGCACCCCAAGGTAATATTCAAGGCCAACCAAGAGCCTAAGCTTGGGGATGCCTCGGAAGGCATCCCCTCTTTTGTCTTTGTTCATCGGTAACTTTACTTGGAGCTATATTTTTATTCACCACATGATATGTCTTTTGCTTGGAGCATCATTTTATTTTGTTAGTATTTGCTTTTTGTTATTTAGAATAATGTTTTGCATCTTTAGTTTCAATAAAAATGTCAAGGATAGCCTTTGCCATGCTTATTTTGCTAGTATACATGTTGCTGTTTGAAAACAGAAAGTTTACCTCTGTTGCAAAAATTCCTTAGAAAAGTCAGAGAATGGTATAATATTGAAACTTTTTGCATATTGAGATCTGATACATCTTCTACAGCATAGTGTTTCTCTCATAATTTTTGGAGTTAGGGAAGTAGTGATACTCTTGCATTCTTTACAGACTATACTGTTTTGGCAGATTGCTGTTATGGTTGCATTGTTTGCATATGTTTGCTTGTTTAATGATTCTATTTGAGGATAGGAGTGTTACTTATGCAGAGGCATTTAGTATGCAATGTTTAATAATAATTTTAGTGATTTGTTACAGTGGAAAATGATAAGGTTTTGCATTGGTTTATACTAACCTATCTCACGAGTTCTTGTTGAGTTTGGTGTGGATGAAGCTTTTGAGAAATAGAGAAACCATGGTATGAGAGGAATTAAGGAGACACAAAAGTTCAATCTTGGGGATGCCCAAGGCACCCCAAGATAATATTCCAAGAAGTCTCAAGCATCTAAGCTTGGGGATGCCCCGGTAGGCATCCCACCTTTCTTCTTCAACAATTATCGATTAGTATCGGTTGAGCCTATGTTTTTGCTTCTTCACATGAGTTGTGCTATCCTTACGATGTCATTTTGTTTTGCTTTGATTGCTGTTTGAATACAATACCAAGATCTGAAATTCTTAAATGAGAGAGAGTCTTCACATAGTTACATAATTATTTAGCTACTCATTGATCTTCACTTATATCTTTTGGAGTAGTTTGTCATTTACTCGTGTGCTTCACTTATATCCTATGAGTAAATGGTCGAATGAGTTGAATGTCATAAATCTGAAATTATATATGTTTCATTTGCTTATCCCATGGGGAGTAATTACTTCACATCTAAGAAGTAGAGGTTGTAAATTTATTGAAGGTTAGCAAGCATTGTAAATGTAATTTGAACAATTCATGAAAGAATAATAAAGGAAGAGAGATTTCACATATATATATGCTATCCTAGATATCTTTTATAATTGTGAGCGCTCATTAAGTATGACATGCTAAAGAGTTGAGTTGGACAAGGAAGACAACATAATGGGTTATGTTTTCTCACATCTCAGTTAAACTATATTGTCATGGATTATTCAAACATGTTGAGCTTGCCTTTCCCCCTCATGCTAGCCAAAATTCCTTGCACCAAGTAGAGATACTACTTGTGCTTCCAAATATCCTTAAACCCAGTTTTTGCCATGAGAGTCCATCATACCTACCTATGGATTGAGTAAGATCCTTCAAGTAAGTTGTCATCGGTGCAAGCAATAAAAATTGCTCTCTAAATATGCATGACTTATTAGTGCGGAGAAAATAAGCTTTGTACGATCTTGTTATGGAAGCAATAAAAGCGACGGACTGCATAATAAAGGTCCATATACAAGTGGCAATATAAAGTGACATTCTTTTGCATTAAGATTTTGTGTATCCAACCCTAAAACGCATGACAACCTCTGCTTCCCTTTGCGAAGGGCCTATCTTTTACTTTATGTCTTTTACTTTATGCAAGAGTCAAGGTGATCTTCACCTTTCCCTTTTTCATTTTATCCTTTGACAAGCACTTTGTGTTGGGGTGATCCTGATTTATATATCCAATTGGATGTAAGTTAGCATGAAATATTATTGTTGACATCACCCAAAGGTGAATACATTAGGAGGCAACACTGTAAGCCCCTTTCTTTCTCAGTATCCGATTGAAACTCCATAACGATTAGTATTGCGTGAGTGTTAGCAATTGTAGAAGACTATATGATAGTTCAGTATGTGGAGTTTGCTATTCCTGAAAATAAGATGAATTGCAATTGTTTGATGACTAAGAATGAAGTTTGCTAGTTTTCAAGAAAGTTTATGGTCTATGCTTTAACATGTGAATAGCTCGTTACTTGATCCTGAGAAGTCTTATGAGATGAACTAGTGTTATGCCATATAATCATGCTAAAAAGGTGATTGAAATTATCATTGATCAAACTTGTGCACCTTCTAGCATTCACACTTCATAAATTCTTTCTTTTATCATTTAGCTACTCGAGGATGAGTAGGAATTAAGCTTGGGGATGCTGATACGTCTCCAACGTATCTATAATTTATGAAGCATTCATGCTATTTTATTATCTGTTTTGAATGATTATGGGCTTTATTTTACACTTTTATATTCCTTTTGGGACTAACCTATTAACCAGAGGCCCAGCCCATATTGTTGTTTTATTGCCTGTTTCAGTATTTCGAAGAAAAGGAATATCAAACGGAGTCCAAACGGAATGAAACCTTCAGGAGCGTGATTTTTGGGAAGAATATGATCCGGGAGACTTGGAGTTCATGTCAGAAGATCCTCGAGGAGGCCATGAGATAGGGGGGTGTGCCCACCCCCCCTGGGCGCGCCCTACCCTCTCATGGGCCCCTCGAGGCTCCCCCGACCGACTTCTTTCGTCTATATAAGCCTACATACACTAAAAACATCGAATATCAAGATAGATCAGGAGTTCCGCCGCCGCAAGCCTCTGTAGCCACCAAAAACCTCTCGGGAGCCCGTTCCGGCACCCTACCGGAGGGGGAACCCATCACCGGCGGCCATCTTCATCATCCCGGCTCTCTCCATGACGAGGAGGGAGTAGTTCACCCTCGGGGCTAAGGGTATGTACCAGTAGCTATGTGTTTGATCTCTCTCTCTCTCTCGTGTTCTCTCTATGGCACGACCTTGATGTATCGCGAGTTTTGCTATTATAGTTGGATCTTATGATGTTTCTCCCCCTCTACTCTCTTGTAATGGATTGAGTTTTCCCTTTGAAGTTATCTTATTGGATTGAGTCTTTAAGGATTTGAGAACACGTTATGTATGTCTTGCCGTGTTTATCTGTGGTGACAATGGGATATCACGTGCCACTTGATGTATGTTTTGGTGATCAACTTGCGGGTTCCGCCCATGAACCTATGCATAGGGGTTGGCACACGTTATCGTCTTGACTCTCTGGTAGAAACTTTGGGGCACTCTTCGAAGTACTTTGTGTTGGTTGAATAGATGAATCTGAGATTGTGTGATGCATATCGTATAATCATGCCCACGGATACTTGAGGTGACAATGGAGTATCTAGGTGACATTAGGGTTTTGGTTGATTTGTGTCTTAAGGTGTTATTCTAGTATGAACTCTATGATAGATTGAGCGTTAAGAATAGCTTCATGTTATTTTACTACGAACTCTTGAATAGATAGAACAGAAAGGATAACTTTGAGGTGGTTTCGTACCCTACCATAATCTCTTCGTTTGCTCTCCGCTATTAGTGTCTTTGGAGTGACTCTTTGTTGCATTTTGAGGGATTCTTATATGATCTATCTATGTTATTATTGTTGAGAGAACTTGCACTAGTGAAAGTATGAACCCTAGGCCTTGTTTCTTATCATTGCAATACCGTTTACGCTCACTTTTATCATTAGTTACCTTGCTGTTTTTATATTTTCAGATTACAAATACCTTTATCTACTATCCATATTGCACTTGTATCACCATCTCTTCACCGGACAAGTGCACCTATACAATTTACCATTGTATTGGGTGTGTTGGGGACACAAGAGACTCTTTGTTATTTGGTTGCAGGGTTGCTTGAGAGAGACCATCTTCATCCTACGCCTCCCACAGATTGATGAACTTAGGTCATCCACTTGAGGGAAATTTGCTACTGTCCTACAAACCTGTGCACTTGCAGGCCCAACAACGTCTACAAGAACAAGGTTGTGTAGTAGACATCAGGATTCTCAGGTGTGTCTACAATAGGTTCACTAGAAGCATGCAAAGTCCTATCATTTTTCTTTTTTTTCTTTTTGGAAGAACTAGGTGCTTCTAAATTATTTCTCTGAGAATCTTGCTCGATTCTCTTAGGGTGACCTTCAGGATACAAAGGTTCTTGAGTCATTCTACCAGTTCTCGTAGCCACTCTAACAGCAAAGTCATTTTTATTATTTAATTCATCAAGCAAATCAATTTGAGCTTTAAGGACTTGCTCAGCTTGGGTAGCAACCATAGACGCATATTTGCTAATGAGTTTATGTTCACCTTGAACTCTAGCCATATTATCGCTCATGCGTCCTATCTCGAAAGCATTATTCTTTAACTCTCTACCAACATAAGCATTAAAACTTTCTTGTCTATCCATGAAGTCATCAAATTCATCTAAGCATGGGCTATGAAATTTAGTAGAGGGGATTTCAACTTTATCATATCTATAGTGAGAATTTACCTTCACTACCCGTGTCGGGTTATCAAGACAATGTGGTTCTTCAACAGGCGGTATATTAAGACCATGTATTTCCTCAATAGGTGGTAAATTCTTAACATCTTCAGCTTTAATACCTTTTTCTTTCATTGATTTCTTTGCCTCTTGCATATCTTCAGGACTGAGAAATAAAACACCTCTCTTCTTCTTCAGAGTGGGTTTAGGAATAGGCTCAGGAGTCGGCTTAATTGGTTCAGGAATTGCCTCAGGAATTGGCTCGGGAAGAGTCCAACTATTTTCATTAGTCAACATATTATTCAATAGTAATTCAGCCTCGTTGACTGTTCTTTCCCTGAAAACACAACCAGCACAACTATCCAAGTAGTCCTTCGAAGCATCGGTTAGTCCATTATAAAAGATATCAAGTATTTCATTTTTCTTGAGAGGATAATCAGGCAAAGCATTGAGTAATCGGAGAAGCCTCCCCCAAGCTTGTTGGAGACTCTCTTCTTTGATTTGCACAAAATTATATATTTCCCACAAGGCAGCTTGTTTCTTATGAGCAGGGAAATATTTAGCAGAGAAGTAATAAATCATATCCTGGGGACTACGCACACAACCAGGAGCAAGAGAATTATACCAAGTCTTAGCATCACCCTTTAATGAGAACGGAAATATCTTAAGGATATAATAATAGTGAGATTTATCATCATGAGTAAACAGGGTAGCTATATCATTCAACTTGGTAAGATGTGCCACAACAGTTTTAGATTCAAGGCCATAAAAAGGATCAGATTCAACTAAAGTAATAATTTCAGGATCAACAGAGAATTCATAATCCTTATCAGTAACACAGATAGGTGAAGTAGCAAAAGCAGGGTCAGGTTTCATTCTAGCATTAAGAGACTGTTGCTTCCATTTAGCTAATAATTTCTTGAGATCATATCTATCATTGCAAGCAAAGATAGCTCTAGCAGCTTCTTCATTCATAACATAACCCTCAGGAACAACAGGTAATTCATAATCATTGGGAGAATTTTTATCATCACTATCATCAATAATAGCATCTTCAATAATTTCATTCTCTCTAGCCCTAGCAAGTTGTTCATCAAGAAATTCACCTAATGGCAAAGTAGTATCATGCACAGAAGTAGTTTCATCATAAGTATCATGCAAAACAGAAGTGACATCATCAATAACATGTGACATATCAGAGTTCATAGCAGTAGTAGGTTTAGGTGTCGCAAGTTTACTAATAACAGAAGGAGAATCTAGTGCAGAGCTAGATGGCAGTTCCTTACCTCCCCTCGTAGTTGAGGGCAAAATCTTGGTTCTTTCGTCTTTCAAGTTCCTCATAGTGATCAACAGATATAAATCCCAAGTGACTCAGAGAATAGAGCTATGCTCCCCGGCAACGGCGCCAGAAATTAGTCTTGATAACCCACAAGTGTAGGGGATCGCAACAGCTTTCGAGGGTGAAGTATTCAACCCAAATTTATTGATTCGACACAAGGGGAGCCAAAGAATATTCTTGAGTATTAGCAGTTGAGTTGTCAATTCAACCACACCTGGATAACTTAGTATCTGCAGCAAAGTATTTAGTAGCAAAGTAGTATGATAATAAAGGTAACGGTAGCAAGAGTAATATTTTTGGGTTTTGTAGTAATTGTAACAATAGCAACGGAAAAGTAAATAAGCGAAAAACAATATGTGAAAAGCTCGTAGGCAATGGATCAGTGATGGATAATTATGTCGGATGCAATTCCTCATGTAATAGCTATAACATAGGGTGACACAGAACTAGCTCCAATTCATCAATGTAATGTAGGCATGTATTCCGTAAATAGTCATATGTGCTTATGGAAAAGAACTTGCATGACATCTTTTGTCCTACCCTCCTGTGGCAGCGGGGTCCTAGTGGAAACTAAGGGATATTAAGGCCTTCTTTTAATACAGAACCGGACCAAAGCATTAACACATAGTGAATACATGAACTCCTCAAACTACGGTCATCACCGAGAAGTATACCGATTATTGTCACTTCGGGGTTGTCGAATCATAACACATAATAGGTCACTATAGAATTGCAAGATAGGATCAAGAACACACATATATTTATGAAAACATAATAGGTTCAGATCTCAAATCATGGCACTCGGGCCCTAGTGACAAGCATTAAGCATAGCAAAGTCATAGCAACATCAATCTCGGAACATATGGATACAAGGGATCAAACCCTAACAAAACTAACTTGATTACATGGTAAATCTCATCCAACCCATCACCGTCTAGCAAGCCTACGATGGAATTACTCATGCATGATGGTGAGCATCATGAAGTTGGTGATGGAGGATGGTTGATGATGACGACGGCGACGAATCCCCCTCTCCGGAGCCCCGAACGGACTCCAGATCAGCCCTCCTGAGAGAGATTAGGGCTTGGCGGCGGCTCCGTATCGTAAAATGCGATGAAACTTTCTCTCTGATTTTTTTCTCCATGAGACGGAATATATGGAGTTGGAGTTGAGGTCGGCAGAGCCTCAAGGGGCCCACAAGACATGGGGGCGCGCCCAGGGGGGAGGGCGCGCCCCCCACCCTCGTGGACAGGGTGTGGGCCTCCTGGCCTTTATTCTTTCTCCAATATTTTTTATATTTTCCAAAAAGTGCCTCCGTGGATTTTCACGACATTCCGAGAACTTTTGTTTTCTACACATAAAACAACATCATGGCAGTTTTGCTGAAAACAATGTCAGTCCGGGTTAGTTTCATTCAAATCATGCAAGTTAGAGTCCAAAACAAGGGGCAAAAGTGTTTGGAAAAGTAGATACGTTGGAGACGTATCACTTGTCATGATTCCACGCAGGGAAAACAAAAGAAGAGGACCAAGAAGAACCCCGGCCACAGGGCTCACCAACGATGCCGGGCAGACGCTGCCGCTGCGCTCCGGGCGTGGCAAGAGCTCGGCAGCTCGTTGTTACCGTTGTCGCTAGACTCCAGAGAGTCACTGGATTCTGGGGAGTCACTGCTGTTGCTGCTACTGGAAGATCTGCCCGCAAGGCCAAGGGCAAGTTCAGCACCCATGGCCGCGCCATGCGGATTACCTCTTCCGAGGCAGCACTCCAGGTGCAGTCCGTCTTCCCTGAAGACCTTGAATAATAGCGTGGAGGCTCCATCGTACTCGAAGTGGATGGCGAAGCCGTCGCCCGGGGGGACGACCTAGACCTCCACTCCTGTAGCTTGGCTGCGGCACCCAGCGTGTTGCAGCCACAGCTCGGCGGGCCCCCTCGATGGTATCTCCTTGGCAAAGAACCTCAGGAGACGGATGCACGTGCGCAGCGGCATTGCCAGACATGCCACAAACTCACGAGACGTGTCGTCGGCGTGAGTTTGCGATCCGACCGGTCGAGCAGCAATATACTGTCCTCTGCGACCCTGACCCACGCGGCGTCGGGCGCTGTCCTCCTGCCCAAAGTCCTGTGTGCGGGCGTACATAGGGATCGGGAAGCCAGGTGGAGGCCGCTCGTACCAAGGCCGCATCACCACCTTACCCTCGTCGGTGTCGCGGGGGCGGCTGAGCCTTTTCTTCGGTGGAGTGGCCCGGGCTCCTCCCAAGGAGCTTTCCCCTTTTCCACCACGGAAAACCTCCTTATCGGCGCCATGGATGCTATGGCAAGAAGGCGAGAAAAGGAAGAAGAGGGAAGAGCAGGCAGCAAGAAGATGGAGACGAGCAAGGGGGGGCTCTGCCCCTCCCTTCATTTGTAGCCAGAGGGAGGCCAACCGCCGGCCTCCACGATCCACGGTAATGATGATCTTTCGGCATGCAACAAGCTCTTGTCAAGTCGGACGGTTGCCGAGGCTGTGTGGAAAGCGGAGACACCCGCGTCCCATCAAGCACCTTGCGTCAACCGGGACCGCAGGTGGTTGGGGCCCGTGGCCAGTGGCGGAGCTAGCATTTGACATCAGGGTGGTCCGACCCCCCAATTTTTTTACAAGAAATATGACATGTGGGTGTTCTAACTAGTTATCTATATCACATAGAAATAGATCAATATGGTCTTATAAACACACTAAAATTCTCAATTAAGTCTAAGTTTTGCATAAAGAAGCATATATAGTACATACTATATGGATCATAGTACATACCTTGATAGTATAAACTATATGGTCACATTCGACATAAACACTGTTGGTTCTCGAGTTTGCTCTTCAATCACAACCAAAAATACACACAGGTTCTCCGGCTTCCTCTTCGGCCACATCTGACATATTCATTGCCTTCATCTTCTTCCCTATCTTCATTCTTCAAAAAGAGAAACTATGTCTCCGACCCTCTTCATTCTTCAAAAATTCTGCAATAAAATTTAGTTTCTATCAATAAAGCTAATTGAGGCAGAAATGATGTGCAAAATTATGTATGTGTTCATCAATTCATGATAGCATAGCGCAAAAAAGCAAACCCTAAGTCAAAATATAGGGGGTTTCGGTACCTGAAAATTGATTTGCACACTTGCTGCTGTCGATGGACGGCCGGAGACTGGCTGGTGAGCGGCACCAATGGCAACGAGCGTCGGCTTTGCAGGGAGGGCGAAGGGGGCGGATGGCAGGGGCGGGCGGGCGGCAGGGCCAGGCGGCCGCGGCTCGGGACAAGGGCGCAGAAGGGCAGGGCAGGGGCGCGGGGGAGCGGTGGAGCCGAGGGGCAGGAGCGCTGGGTGGGAAGGGGAGGCGGACTGGGCTCCAGCCGGCGACCGGCGAGGCTGTGAGGAACGGCGGCCCCGTGGAGGTGAGTTCATGAGGCGAGGGCATCGGTCGTCGGGACGAGGGCGTCCTCTGGCTCGATGTCGAAGGTCGTGGCCTCATGGGCTGTGGCTGAACGAGGGCTGGTCGCAGTGGAACAGGTAAGTATTATTGGGCCATCTTTTTTTTGCCCACTTAAAATCCATAGGTATATAGAGGCTGCTGCAAAATCCCAGGGTGGGCCATAGCCCACCCAGGCCACCCTGTAGCTCCGCCCCTACCCGCGGCGCTTCACCCTTGCCCTTTGGCTTCACCCCGAAGCCAAGTCCGAATGCGCCTTGGGCCCGGGGGCTACTGTCGGTGTCCTGGGAACCGGGGTACCCAGACTTGCCTGCATGCGGCCCTCGGTGTGGCTTCATCGACGGCCTGGTACGACCCATCTTCCGCACCAACAACACAAGACCCTCGCGAGGTGGACGACGCCAAGACCTCCGGAGGGGGCTGCCTCCTTGGGCTGGCTCCTGAGGAGCGGAGATTTCTATGCAGGTCCTCACCTCATGACATTCAGATGACGCAAACCATGACGACCAAGGCCAGGTGGGCGCCAGTGAGCGCAGTACAGCAGGTTTCCTCTTTAGTGCTTGATACGTCTCCGTCGTATCTATAATTTTGTATTGTTCCATGTCAATATTCTACAACTTTCATATGCTTTTGGCAACTTTTTATACTATTTTTTGGGACTAACATATTGATCCAATGCCCAGTGGCAGTTCCTGTCTGTTGCATGTTTTATGTTCCGCAGAAACCCAATATCAAACGGAGTCCAAACGGGACAAAAACCGACGGAGAATTATTTTGGAATATTTGTGATTTTTGGGAGGTAAAATCAACGCAAGACGGTGCCCGAGGTGGCCACGAGATAGGGGCCCATGCCCACTTTAGGTGGGCGCACCCCCCACCCTCGTGAGCCACCCGTAAGGAGGTTGATGCTCTACTTTGGCCGCAAGAAAGATAATTTTTGTAAAATGATTTGGGCGAAGGTTTCAATCCAATCGGAGTTACGGATCTCCGGATATAAAAGAAACGGTGCCAGGGCACAATTACAGAACGCAGAAACAGAGAGATAGATCCAATCTCGGAGGGGCTCTCGCCCCTCCCAAGCCATGGGAGCCAAGGAACAGAGGGGAAACCCTTCTCCCATCTAGGGAGGAGGTCAAGGAAGAAGAAGAAGAAGGGGGCCTCTCTCCCCCTTGCTTTCGGTGGCGCCGAAATGCTGCCGGGGGCCATCATCATCACCGCGATCTTCACCAACACCGCCGTCATCTTCACCAACATCTCCATCACATTCCCCCTTCTATATTCAGCGGTACACTCTCCCACAACCCGTTCTACCCTCTACTTGAACATGGTGCTTTATGCTTCATATTATTTTCCAATGATGTGTTGCCATCCTATGATGTGTGTGTAGATTTTCGTTGTCCTATCGGTGATTGATGAATTGCTATGATTGGTTTGAGTTGCATGTTTTAATATTGGTGCTGTCCTATTGTTCCCTCCGTGTCGCGCAAGCGTGAGGGATACCCACTGTAGGGTTGCAATATGTTTATGATTTGCTTATGGTGGGTGGCGTGAGTGACAGAAGCACAGACCCGAGTAAGTAGGTTGTTTGTGTATGGGATAAAGGGGACTTGATACTTTAATGCTATGGTTGGGTTTTACCTTAATGAATCTTTAGTAGTTGCGGATGCTTGCTAGAGTTCCAATCATAAGTGCATATGATTCAAGTAGAGAAAGTATGTTAGCTTATGCCTCTCCCTCAAATAGAATTGCAATAGTGATTACCGTTCTAGTAACGTAGTCAATTTCTTTGGGACAATTTCATAACTCCTACCACCACTTTTCCACACTCATTATATTTACTTTATTTGCATCTTTATCTAAACAGCCCCTAGTTTATATTTACGTGTTCTTTATTATCTTGCAAACCTATCCTATCACACCTACAAAGTATTTCTAGTTTCATACTTGTTCTAGGTAAAGCGAACACTAAGCGTGCGTAGAGTCGTATCAGTGGCAGATAGGACTTGAGAGAATATTTGTTCTACCTTTAGCTCCTTGTTGGGTTTGACACTCTTACTTATCGAAAGAGGCTACAATTATCCCATATACTTGCGGGTCATCAAGACCTTTTTCTGGCGTCGTTGCCGAGGAGTCATAGCGTGGGGTGAATATTCTCGTGTGTGCTTGTTTGCTTTATCATTAAGTAATTTTTATTTGTTGTTCTTAGTTGTTCTCTATCTTTAGTTATGGATATGGAACACGAAATACCAAAAAAATTAGGTGTACTTGCTGCTCATGGAGATGGGGAACCTCCTAAAACCCTCGGTGCTCGTTATGTTCAAGATATTCTGTACCACTTTGATAATCCTGAGAAAACCCCATTCAATATGTAATGGGAGTAACGTTGGATCAACGTGAATACTTTAGGGATTATCGCTTGACACAAAAAGGGAAACTATTATGGGATCAAATTCAAATGTTGAAGTGGTATGCTAGGCAACTATGCTTGATACATGATTATACTTGTTGCTCTAGGATGAAGGCTCAACACCTTCGCTTTTCATGCAAATTCAATGATAATAAAACCTTAGCCTCTTATGCTAATGGTAGATATGATTACTATGATGTTGAACAAACTGAAGAATTTGTTGCTTTTATGGGTTCTTATGAGATTGAATCTATGTTTAAAGCGTTTGACAATTTTGATGATTTAGTTTATAGACCAGAAAATTTAGCTATACTTAGATATTGCTATGAAAATTATGAATACAATTACAATATTAATGCATTTATTGAGAAAGTGTCCGCTGTCCAAGAAGAGATTAATATTTTGCAGGAAGCTATGGAAGAAGAAATTGTTGAAACTGTGAGCTCATTGGATGAAAAAGATGATGAGCAGAGTGAAGAACAAAAGAAGGAAGAGAAGATTGATCACCCATGCCCACATTCTAATGAGAGTAACTCTTCAACTCATACATTGTTTAATTCCCCTTCATGCTTACCAAAGGATGATTGCTATGATGATTGCTATGATGATTGCTATGATGATTGTTATGATTCCGTTGATTCTCTTGAAATATCCCTTTTTGATGATGCTTGCTATGCTTGTGGCCAAGATGCCAATATGAATTATGCTTATGGAGATGAACTTGCTATAGTTCCTTATGTTAAACATGAAATTATTGCTATTGCACCCACGCATGATAGTCCTATTATCTTTTTGAATTCTCCCTACTACACTATATCGGAGAAGTTTGTGCTTATTAAGGATTATATTTATGGGTTGCCTTTTACCGTTGCACATGATAATTTTGATAGATATAATATGCATGTGCTTGCTGCTCCTACTTGCAATTATTATAAGATAGGAACTATATCTCCACCCCTCTATGTTTCCAATATGACAGAATTGCAAGAAACTGCTTATACTATGCATTGGCCTTTACTTGGTGTGCATGAATTGTTCCTTTATGACATGCCGATGCATAGGAAGAGAGTTAGACTTCATTGTTGCGTGATATATGTTACTTTGTGCTCACTACTAAATTACAAATCATTGTTAATTAAAATTGGCTTTGATATACCTTGGGATCCGGGTGGATCCATTACTTGAGCACTATATGCCTAGCTTAATGGCTTTAAAGAAAGCACTGCCAGGGAGACAACCCGGAAGTTTTAGAGAGTCATTTATTTCTGTTGAGTGCTTTTATATAGTTTAAAAACAAAAAAATAAAGAGGGGAACCGAAAACTTTTCAAAAAGGAAAGTGAAAGTGAGAAAGACAAGCATTGTTGAAGTGGGAGAGCTCCTTGAACTTTGTTCATGCTCGCGGGAAACTTTGTGAATCTTAATTACAGAAACTTTTCAACAAAACTAATTATCCCCTTGTACAATTCCATTGTATTATAAAAATAATGTGCCAAGGTTTGCCTTTAGGATGTTTACAATGCTTGTTGGTTTCTATGGTGCAGGACAGAAATTTTGGCTGTAGTGCGTGATTTTACATTTTTAACTGGAACGTCAAATGGTTCTGATTCCTTTTGCACTGTCTTTTTGTAAAACTTTTTTATTTTACCTAATTTTGGTAGAATTTTTGGGGTAACATAAGTATGGTGGATGTTCAGATTGCTACAGAATGTTCTGTTTTTGACAGATTCTGTTTTTGATGCATAGTTTGCTTGTTTTGATGAATCTATCAATTTATATCAGTGGATTAAGCCATGGAAAAGTTATATTACAGTAGACACAATGCAAAAACAAAATATGAATTGGTTTTCTACAGTCTTAGAATGGTGATTTGCTTTATTATACTAACAGATCTTATCGAGTTTTGTGTTGAAGTTTTGTGTGGATGAAGTGTCTAATCGAGGAGGTCTCGATATGAGGAAAAGGAAGAGGCAAGAGCTCAAGCTTGGGGATGCCCGAGGCACCCCAAGTAAATATTCAAGGAGACTCAAGAGTCTAAGCTTGGTTATGCCCGGAAGGCATCCCCTCTTTCTTCAACAAGTATTGGTATGTTTTCGGATTCGTTTCGTTCATGCATTATGTGCAAGTCTTGGAGCATCTTTTGCATTTAGTTTTCATTTTTCTTTTATACACCATGCTGGTATGAGATAGTCCTTGGTTGATTTATAGAATGCTCATTGCACTTCACTTATATCTTTTGAGTATGGCTTTATGGAATGCTTCATGTGCTTCACATATATCATTTGAAGTTTGGATTGCCTGTTTCTCTTCACATAGAAAACCGCCATTTGTAGAATGCTCTTTGGCTTTACTTATATTTTTTAGAGAGTGGGCATATCTTTTGTAGAAAGAATTAAACTCTCTTGCTTCACTTATATCCATTTAGAGAGATGACAGGAATTGGTCATTCACATGGTTAGTCATAAAATCCTACATAAACTTGTAGATCGTTGAATATGATATGTTTGATTCCTTGCAATAGTTTTGCGATATAAAGATGGTGATATTAGAGTCATGCTAGTGGGTGGTTGTGGATTGTAGAGACACTTGTGTTGAGGTTTGCAAGTCCCATAGCATGCACGTATGCTAACCGTTGTGTGACAAATTTGAAGCATGGGGTGTTTCTTTGATTGTCTTCATTATGAGTGGCGGTCGGGGACGAGCGATGGTCTTTTCCTACCAATCTATCCCCCTAGGGGCATGCATAGTAGTACTTTGCTTCGAGTGCTAATAAACTTTTGCAATAAGTATATGAGTTCTTTATGACTAATGTGACTCCATGGATTATACACACTTTTACCTTTCCATCATTGCTAGCCTCTTCGGTACCGTGCATTGCCCTTTCTCACCTCGAGAGTTGGTGCAAACTTCGCCGGTGCATCCAAACCCCGTGATACGATACGCTCTATCACACATAACCCTCCTTATATCTTCCTCAAAACAGCCACCATACCTACCTATCATGCCATTTCCATAGCCATTCCGAGATATATTGCCATGCAACTTCCATCATCATCATATACATGACTTGAGCATTCATTGTCATATTGCTTTGCATGATCGTAAGATAGCTAGCATGATGTTTTCATGGCTTGTCCATTTTTTGATGTCATTGCTACGCTAGATCATTGCACATCCCGGTACACCGCCGGAAGCATTCATATAGAGTCATATCTTTGTTCTAGTATCGAGTTGTAATATTGAGTTGTAAGTAAATAAAAGTGTGATGATCATCATTATAGAGCATTGCCCCATGAAAAAAAGAAAAAAAAAGAAAAAAAGGAAAGGCCAAAGAAGCCTAAATAAAAAAGGGGGCCAAAGAAGTCCACCGAAAAGAAAAAAAAGAAAAAGAAAAAAAAGAAAAAAGAAAAAAGAAAAGAGGCAATGTTACTATCCTTTTACCACACTTGTGCTTCAGAGTAGCACCATGTTCTTCATATAGAGGGTCTCCTATGTTATCACTTTCATATACTAGTGGGAATTTTCATTATTGAACTTGGCTTGTATATTCCAACTATGGGCTTCCTCAAATGCCCTAGGTATTCATGAGCAAGCAAGTTGGATGCACACCCACTTAGTTTCTTTTGTTGAGATTTCATACACTTATAGCTCTTAGTGCATCCGTTGCATGGCAATCCCTACTCCTCGCATTGACATCAATTGATGGGCATCTCCATAGCCCATTGATTAGCCGCGTCGATGTGAGACTTTCTCCCTTTTTGTCTTCTGCACATAAACCTCCACCGTCATATTCTATTCCACCTATAGTGTTATATCCATGGCTTGCGCTCATGTATTGCGTGAGGGTTGAAAAAGCTAAAGCGCGTTAAAAAGTATGAACCAATTGCTCAGCTTGTCATTGGGGTTGTGCATGATGGGAGCATTTTGTGTGATGAAAATGAAGCATGGCCAAACTATATGATTTTGTAGGGATAAGCTTGCTTTGGCCTTGTTGTTTTGAAAAGACATGATTGCTTTATTGGTATGATCAAAGTATTATTGTTTTTTATGTCAAATGATTGACTATTGCTTTGAATCACTCGTGTCTTAATATGCATGCCATGATTAGACATATGATTAAGATTATGCTAGGTAGCATTCCACATCAAAAATTATCTTTTTTATCATTTACCTACTCGAGGACGAGCAGGAATTAAGCTTGGGGATTCTGATACGTCTCCGTCGTATCTATAATTTTTGATTGTTCCATGCCAATATTCTACAACTTTCATATACTTTTGGCAACTTTTTATACTATTTTTTGGGACTAACATATTGATCCAGTGCCCAGTGCCAGTTCATGTCTGTTGCATTTTTATGTTTCGCAGAAACCCAATATCAAACGGAGTCCGAACGGGATAAAAACGGACAGAGAATTATTTTGGAATATTTGTGATTTTTGGGAGGTAATATCAACGCGAGACGGTGCCCGAGGTGGCCACGAGATAGGGGCCCATGCCCACTTTAGGTGGGCGCGCCCCCCACCCTCGTGGGCCACCCGTAAGGCGGTTGATGCTCTACTTTGGCCGCAAGAAAGCTAATTTTTGGAAAACAATCTGGGCGAAGATTTCAATCCAATCGGAGTTACAGATCTCCGGATATAAAAGAAATGGTGCCAGGGCAGAATTCCAAAACGCAGAAACAGAGAGATAGATCCAATCTCGGAGGGGCTCTCGCCCCTCCCAAACCATGGGAGCCAAGGACCAGAGGGGAAACCCTTCTCCCAACTAGGGAGGAGGTCAAGGAAGAAGAAGAAGGGGGCCTCTCTCCCCCTTGCTTCCGGTGGCGCCGGAGCGCTGTCGTGGGCCATCATCATCATCACGATCTTCACCAATACCGCCGTCATCTTCACCAACATCTCCATCACCTTCCCTCATCTATATTCAGCGGTCTACTCTCCCGCAACCCGCTGTACCCTCTACTTGAACATGGTGCTTTATGCTTCATATTATTTTCCAATGATGTGTTGCCATCCTATGATGTCTGAGTAGATTTTCGTTGTCCTATCAGTGATTGATGAATTGCTATGATTGGTTTGAGTTGCATGTTTTAATATTGGTGTTGTCCTATTGTGCCCTTTGTGCCGCGCAAGCGTGAGGGATTCCCGCTGTAGGGTTTGCAATATGTTTATGATTTTCTGATGGTGGGTGGCGTGAGTGATAGAAGCACATACCCGAGTAAGTAGGTTGTTTGCGTGTGGGATAAAGGGGACTTGATACTTTAATGCTATGGTTGGGTTTTACCTTAATGAATCTTTAGTAGTTGCGGATGCTTGCTAGAGTTCCAATCATAAGTGCATATGATCCAAGTAGAGAAAGTATGTTAGCTTATGCCTCTCCCTCAAATAGAATTGCAATAGTGATTACCGGTCTAGTAACGTAGTCAATTGCTTAGGGACAATTTCATAACTCCTACCACCACGTTTCCACACTCATTATATTTACTTTATTTGCATCTTTATCTAAACAGCCCCTAGTTTATATTTACGTGTTGTTTATTATCTTGCAAACCTATCCTATCACACCTACAAAGTACTTCTAGTTTCATACTTGTTCTAGCTAAAGCGGACACTAAGCATGTGTAGAGTCGTATCAGTGGCAGATAGGACTTGAGAGAATATTTGTTCTACCTTTAGCTCCTCGTTGGGTTCGACACTCTTACTTATCGAAAGAGGCTACAACTATCTCGTATACTTGTGGGTCATCAGTGCTAAAGAGGCAAGCGCAGACGCGGAGTCCCGAGGCATCAGCCAAAGGTCTCCATTTCCATGCTACAAGACCAAGACCGCCAGGACTGCAGGACGAAGGTGATCACTGAGCCCACCACGGCGTCACGACCAGAAGCTTTGCAAGCGAAGACCGCCTTTCGTCAGTATAAGATGTACTAGTTGTCTCCCTTTGAATTTGGCTGTTGTGGGATCCCTTCCCACCTTCATTTTGGGAAGAGGACCAAGGCCACTATAAATATAGCCTAGCCACCACCATAGAGAGGATACGGATCAAGTCGATCCTCACCCTCACCATCTCACCCAAGCACAAGAACACACCTCCTGAGGTTGTTCCTCCACTGTACTAGTTCATCCTCATCCCACCTCGAGGCTAATCCACCACAAAGGAGGAGTAGGGTTTTACACCGCAAGGTGGCCCGAACCTGGGTAAATTGCCTTGTCCCATTTCCTTCCAGTTCATCGAGCTAGCCCGTGAGATCAACGGAGTGGCAGACCAGGGAGTTTGAGTTCTTCGCATGCACCCCGGAGTTTGAATCTATCTTGGGTCTGCGGAGCCCTGAATCCGATAAATGCATCACTTGGCCATTCACATGCTCGAACCTCCGCTGCGCGAGGAAGGTTGTACTTGGGCTTCTTCTTCTCCTCATTCTCATTTTCTTTGGAACTCCGGCTTGAAGAACCCCTTAACCATCTCTTCATCATTTCTTTCTTTTTCTCTAAACATTTCTGAAATTTTTAGTGACTCGGAATAAAAGTGAACCAAACTCAACAAAATTGGTAGCAACTACTCCTACAAGTGCCTAGAGGCTGTATCATGCATTAAAACTACTTTGTACCATATAAATTTGACATGCAAGCTCAAGAACAAGTTCATCACAGCAGCAAAAATTTGCAATATATAAAGCACTAGAACAAAAACTAATTGGACCATTGGACGAGTCACATACCTAAGAACAATCCCCCTAAATAGTTTTGCAAATGGAGCTTTGCACAAGGAGATCGAAAATGGCAGCAAGATGAGCAAGAACACGGGTTTGAGAAATGGGATGATTTTTTCTAGAGGAAGACAAAGTGGATGGGTGCTAGAATAAGTGAGGGGGACCCATGTGGGACCCACAAGCCACCAGGGCGTGCCCAGGGGGGTGGGCGCACCCCCCCAGGGCTTGTGGCCCACTGGTGCAACCCCCTGGTGTGTTCTTAGTGCCAAAAGATCTCAAATATTCTATAAAAAATCATACTAAATTTTCAGGGCATTTGGAGAACTTTTATTTTCGGACATTTTTTATTGCATGGATAATTCAGAAAACAGACGAATAATAGTATTTTTGCTTTATTTATTCTAAATAACAGAAAGTAAAAGGTGGGTACAGAAGGTTGTGTTTACTAAATTCATCCATCTCATGCCCGTCAAAAGGAATCCATTAACAAGGTTCATCAAGTGTTATTAGCAAACTTCTTCTTCCGAGTGACATGAAACTGGAGAATTTTCGTATAACACTAGGTTACCTCAACGGGGATATGCATGTCCCCAACGACAAGAATATCATATTTATTTTTGACAGTAGGAATAGGGAATTCAAAACCTCCAATAGAAATAGTTGAAATTTTTCCAATAGAATTAATGTTATGAACTTGAGGTTGTTTCTTCGAAAAGTGTACCGTACACTCATTACCATTAACATGAAAAGTGGCGTTGCCCTTGTTGCAATCAATAACAGCCCCTACAGTATTCAAAAAGGGTCTACCAAGGATGATTGACATACTGTCGTCCTCGGGAATATCAAGAATAACAAAGTCCGTTAAGATAGTAACGTTTGCAACCACAACAGGCACATCCTCGCAAATACCGATGGGTATAGCAGTTGATTTATCAGCCATTTGCAAAGAGATTTCAGTAGGTGTCAACTTATTCAATTCAAGTCTACGGTATAAAGAGAAAGTCATAACACTAACACCGGCTCCCGAATCACATAACACAATTTTAACATTGTTTCTTTTAATGGAGCATGGTATAATTGGTATTCCTGGATCACCTAGTTTCTTTGGTACTCCACCCTTAGAAGTATAATTAGCAAGAATGGTGGAAATTTCAGCTTCCGGTACCTTTCTTTTATTTGTGACAATATCTTTCATATACTTAGCATAAGGGGACATTTTCGAAATATCATTCAAACACATACGCAAAAAGACAAGTCTAAGCATTTCAACAAAACGCTCAAAATCCACATCATCCTTTTTCTTGGATGGTTTAGGAGGAAAGGGCATGGGGTTCCCTTTCTTTACCATTCTTCCTAGCAACAAAGTCTCTCTTATCATAACGTTTATTCTTAGGTTATGGGTTATCAAGATCAATAGCAGGTTCTATCTCCACATCATTATCATTACTAGGTTGAGCCTCATCATGAGCATCAGCATTAACATTATCACTAGGCGCATGTTCATCACCAGATTGCGTTTCAGCATCGGAAATAGAAAAATCATTTGGGTTCTCAGGTGTTTCTATAACAGGTTCACTAGAAGCATGCAAAGTCCTATCATCATTCTTTTTCTTTTTATTACTAGGAGGACTAGGTGCATCAGTATTAGTTCTCTGAGAATCCTGCTCAACTCTCTTAGGATGGCCTTCAGGATACGAAGGTTCCTGAGTCATTTTACCACCTCTAGTCATAACTCTAACAACATGATCATTGTTCTTACTATTCATCTCATTGAGAAAATCATTTTGTGCCTTAAGTACTTGTTCTACTTGAGTTTTTACCATAGAAGCATGTTTACTAATAAGCTTAAGATCATTAGCAGTTCTACACGTATAATCACCCAAGCATTCAAGCATATAAGCATTACATTTCAATTGTCTACTAACATAAGCATTGTAATTTTCTTGTTTAACAATAAAGTTATCAAATTCATCCAAGCATTGACTGGCAGACTTATTATAAGGAATATCACCTTCATCAAATCTACATAGAGAATTTACCTCTACTACCTGTGTCGGGGCATTAAGACCACGTATTTCTTCAATAGGTGGTAAATTCTTAACATCTTCATCTTTAATACCTTTTTCTTCCATAGATTTCTTTGCCTCTTGCATATCTTCAGGACTGAGAAATAGAATACCTCTTTTCTTCGGGGTTGGCTTAGAAGGTGGTTCGGGAAGTATCCAATCATTATCATTGCTCAATATATTATTCAGTAGCACTTCAGCTTGTTCAACAGTCCGTTCCCTGAAAACACAACTAGCACAACTATCTAGGTGGTCCCTAGAAGCATCGGTTAGTCCATTATAAAAGATATCAAGTATTTCATTTTTCTTGAGAGGATGATTAGGCAAAGCATTAAGTAATTGGAGAAGCATCCCCCAAGCTTGTGGGAGACTCTCTTCTTCAATTTGCACAAAGTTAAATATTTCCTATAGAGCAGCTTGTTTCTTATGAGCAGGGAAATATTTTTTAGAAAAGTAATATATCATATCCTGGGGACTACGCACACAACCAGGAGCAAGAGAGTTAAACCATATCTTAGGATCACCCTTTAATGAGAAAGGAAGTGACTTAAGAATATAGTAATATCGACTTTTTCCTCATGAGCAAATAGGGTGGCTATGTCATTCAATTTAGTAAGGTGTGCCACAGCAGTTTCAGTTTCATAACCATTGAAAGGATCAAATTCAACCAAAGTAATTAACTCAGGATCGATAGAGAATTCATAATCCTTATCAGTAACAAAGATAGGTGAAGTAGCAAACTTAGGGTCATATTTCATTTTAGCATTCAAAGATTTTTCTTTCAGCTTAGCTAACAGTTTCTTAAGATCATCTCTATCATTGCAAGCAAAAAAAGTCTCTAGCAGTTTCTTCATCCATAATATAACCCTCAGGTACCTTAGGCAATTCATATCTAGGGGGAGAATCATAATCTTCAGTTTCAATAATTTCATCTGTTTCAATAATTTCATTCTCTCTAACCCTAGCAAGTTGTTCATAAAAAATTTCACCTAGCGGCACAGTATTATCAAGCAAAGCAGTAGTATCATCATAAGCATCATACATAGCAAAAGTAGCATCTTCAATTACTTGTGACATATCACAATTACTACCATGTAGTGTTGTCGCAAGCTTACTCAAAACAGAAGGTGAATCAAGTGCAGAGCTAGATGGCAGTTCCTTACCTCCCCTCGTAGAAGAGGGATAGATCTTGATTTTGGTATCTTTCAAATTCTTCATAGTGATCAACAGATATATATCCCAAGTGACTCAGAGAATAGAGCTACACTCCCCGGTGACGGCGCCAGAAAAAGGTCTTGATAACCCACGAGTATAGGGGATCGCAACAGTTTTTGGGGTAGAGTATTCAACCCAAATTTATTGGTTTGACATAAGGGGAGCCAAAGAATATTCTCAAGTATTAGCAGCTGAGTTGTCAATTCAACCACACCTTAAAGACTTAATATATGCAGCAAAATATTTAGTAGCAAAGTAGTATGGAAGTAACGGTAACGGTGGCAAAAGTGACAGCAGCATTTTTGTAGCAATTGTTACAGTGGCAACGTGAAAGTAACTTAGCAAGGATCAGTATGTGAAAATCTCGTAGGCAATGGATCAATGATGGATAATTATGTCAGATGGCATTCATCATGCAACAGTTATAACCTAGGGTGCACAGAACTAACTCCAATTCATCAATATAATGTAGGCATGTATTTTGTATATAGTCATACGTGCTTATGGAAAAGAACTTGCATGACATCTTTTGTCCTACCCTCCCGTGGCAGCAGGTTCCTAATGGAAACTAAGGAATATTAAGGCCTCCTTGATAACCCACAAGTGTAGAGGATTGCAACAGCTTTCGAGGGTAAAGTATTCAACCCAAATTTATTGATTCGACACAAGGGGAGCCAAAGAATATTCTTGAGTATTAGCAGTTGAGTTGTCAATTCAACCACACCTGGATAACTTAGTATCTGCAACAAAGTATTTAGTAGCAAAGTAGTATGATAATAAAGGTAACAGTAGCAAAAGTAATGTTTTTGGGTTTTGTAGTGATTGTAATAGTAGCAACGGTAAAGTAAATAAGCGAAACACAAGACGTGAAAAGCTCGTAGGCAATGGATTATGTCGGATGCGATTCATCATGTAATAGCTATAACATAGGGTGACACAGAAATAGCTCTAGTTCATCAATGTAATGTAGGCATGTATTCCGTAAATAGTCATACGTGCTTATGGAAAAGAACTTGCATGACATCTTTTGTCCTACCCTCCCGTGGCAGCGGGGTCCTAGCGGAAACTAAGGGATATTAAGGCCTCCTTTTAATAGAGAACCGGAACAAAGCATTAGCACATAGTGAATACATGAACTCCTAAAACTATAGTCATCACCGAGAAGTATCCCGATTATTGTCACTTCGGGGTTGTCGGATCATAACACATAATAGGTGACTATAGACTTGCAAGATAGGATCAAGAACACACATATATTCAAGAAAACATAATAGGTTCAGATCTGAAATCATGGCACTCGGGCCCTAGTGACAAGCATTAAGCATAGCAAAGTCATAGCAACATCAATCTCAGAACATAGTGGATAATAGGGATCAAACCCTAACAAAATTAACTTGATTACATGGTAATCTCATCCAACCCATCACCGTCCAGCAATCCTACGATGGAATTACTCACGCATGGTGGTGAGCATCATAAAATTGGTGATGGAGGATGGTTGATGATGACGACGGCGACGAATCCCCCTCTCCGGAGCCCCGAACGGACTCCAGATCAGCCCTCCCGGGAGAGATTAGGGCTTGGCAGCTGCTCCATATCATAAAACGCGATGAAACTTTCTCTCTGATTTTTTTTCTCCGCGAGACGGAATATATGGAGTTGGAGTTGAGGTCGGCGGAGCCTCAGGGGGCCCACGAGATAGGGGGGCGCTCCCAGGGGTGAGGGCGTGCCCCCACCCTCGTGGACAGGGTGTGGGCCCCCTGGTCTTGATTCTTTCTCCAGTATTTAATATATTTTCCAAAAAGTGCCTCCGTGGATTTTCAGGACATTCTGAAAACTTTTGTTTTCTATACATGAAACAACATCATGGCAATTATGCTGAAAACAGCGTCGGTCCGGGTTAGTTTCATTCAAATCATGCAAGCTAGAGTCCAAAACAAGCACAAAAGTGTTTGGAAAAGTAGATACGTTGGAGACGTATCAACTCCCCCAAGCTTAAACCTTTGCTTGTCCTCAAGCAATTCAGTTGATAAACTAAAAGTGATAAAGAAAAACTTTTACAAACTCTGTTTGCTCTTGTTGTTTGCTCTTGTATGAACTAACCATACTCATAATAACACCTAGGTCTCACAATTACTCATATCAATAGCATAATCAGCTAGCGAGCCATAATAATAAAACTTGGATGACAACACTTTCTCAAAACAATCATAACATGATATAACAAAATGGTTTCTTGCTAGCCCTTTCTAAGACCACAAAACATAAATGCAGAGCACCTTTAAAGATCAAGGATTGACTAAAGATTGTAATTCATGGTAAAAGAGATCCAGTCAAGTCATACCCAATATAAACCAACAATAATGAATGCAAATGACAGTGTGCTCTCCAGCGGGTGCTTTTTAATAAGAAGGGTGATGACTCAACATAAAAGTAAATAGATAGGCCCTTTGTAGAGGGAAGCAGGGATTTGTAGAGGTGACAGAGCTCGATTTTAAAATAGAGATTGAATAACATTTTGAGCGGCATACTTTTGCTGTCAACGCAACAACTATGAGATGGATGTATCTTCCATACTACATGCATTATAGGCAATTCCCGAACAGAATGGTAAAGGTTTATACTCCCCCAAGCATCAATCCATGGCTTGCTCGAAACAACGAGTGCCTCCAACAAACAACAACATTGGGGGAGTTTTGTTTAATTATATTGATTTGCTTTGATCCTTTTGGATCATGGAACTGGGCATCCCAGTTACCGGCCCTTTCTCGTGAATGAGGAGCGGAGTCCACTCCTCTTGAGAATAACCCACCTAGCATGGAAGATACAGGCAGCCCTAGTTGAAACATGAGCTGCTCGAGCATACAAAACAAAATTTCATTTGAAGGTTTAGAGTTTGGCACATACAAATTTACTTGGAACGGCATGTAGATACCGCATATAGGTAGGTATGGTGAACTCATATGGAACAACTTTGGGGTTTAAGGAGTTTGGATGCACAAGCAGTATTCCGACTTAGTATAGGTGAAGGCTAGCAGAAGACTGGGAAGCGACCAACTGAGAGAGCGACAACAGTCATAAACATGCATTAAAATTAATTCACACCGAGTACAAGCATGAGTAGGATATAATCTACCATGAACATAAATATCATGAAGGCTATGTTGATTTGTTTCAACTACATGCGTGAACATGTGCCAAGTCGAGTCACTCAATTCATTCAAAGGAGGATACCATCCAATCATACCACATCATAATCATTCTAATAGCATATTGGCACGCAAGGTGAACCATTATAACTCAAAGCTAATCAAGCATGGCACAAGCAACTATAATCTCTAAATGTCATTGCAAATATGTTTACTTCATAATAAGCTGAATCAGGAATGACGAACTCATCATATTTACAAAAACAAGAGAGGTCGAGTTCATACCAGCTTTTCTCATCTCAATAAGTCCATCATATATCGTCATTATTGCCTTTCACTTGCACAAACGAACGATGTGTATAATAATAATAGTGCACGTGCATTGGTCTAAGCTGGAATCTGCAAGCATTCAACTCAAAAGAGAAGACAAGGTAATATGGGCTCTAAGTTAAATAAAAAATCATACATATGAGAGGCACTAAGCATTTTCAATATGGTCTTCTCGTCCCCCAAAGGAAAGAAAAGAAAATAAAACTATTTAGACGGGAAAGCTCCCAACAAGTAAAAGAAGAACGAGAAATATTTTTGGGTTTTCATTTTGATTCTACTACAAGCATGGAAACTAACTAATTTTTTTGGTTTTTGGGTTTTCTTAAGATTTATCAAACACACAAGAAGAAAGCAAAAAAGAAAATTAAACTAACATGGATAATACAATGAAAGAGTATGAGCACCGACGACTAGTGTGTGAACATAAATGTAAAGTCGGTGAGAAATACGTACTCCCCCAAGCTTAGGCTTTTGGCCTAAGTTGGTTTAGTACCAAGGACCGCCACTACTGTTCCCGGTGTACTGGGAGGTGTAATCAGGGTACCACTGGCTGGTCATCTCTGGATCCCACTGGAAAGATGATTCTCGGTAAGTGTCCAGTGCAGGTTCCGGCTCAGGTTTGGGTTATGGAGTGGATGCTTGGGCTCGATGAGCATACACCGCCTCTAGCGTGACAAGAAAATTATCTGCAAGTAAATCAAACAACAAAGGTGCAGGCAAAATAATAGTCTCATTGTGTTTCTTATTAAATCTAAGGTTATACAATAGCATCTTCTCTTCATTGTCAACAATAAACATGTGGGCTACCATGCTCTTGTAATCTAAAATGTGAGGAGGCAATTTTGTCTCCTCTTCCTCATGGTGCCTAATAGGTATTTGAAAATGTCTAGCAAGACGTGAATCGTAGATACCTCTAAATATGGGTCCCTTTGTACGATTCAGGCCTAGCCGTTTAGCAATGACGGCACCCATACTAAAACTATTATCTCCAAGCAAAGCATGTTGAAGAATGATAATATCAGGAACACTAAAGTTTCCACTATTTCCACGACCAATCAAGCATCTACTAGCAAATATGGCAAAGTAGCATAAAACAGGAAAGTGTATGCTAGAGATTTTTGCCTCAGAACCTTTCTTTGGCTCTTCTACAGCTATAGTGTTAACAAAGCCATCCACATCTTTACGATGGGGTTCCTCTAATTCTCCCTCATAGGTATCCTACATACCACGCAGAAATCACGTAAAGACATTTCTCTGAATTCATCACATAAATGAAATGATACTGAAGGCGGTGACTTCTTAGGATAATAATAAAAAATTTGCACGAAAGGATTGGTAAGTAAAAGATACTGATCGACCCGGTCATGGAGGAAATCGGTGAGGTCCGCATTCTCGATCAAAGAATAAAAATCTTCATGAATTCCAGCTTCTTTCCAGAAATTATCACATGGCCATTCACACGACCGTACTTCCGCTAAGCGAGGAAGGTTATACTTGGCTTTTTCCTTCTCTTTAGCTTGTTTTTCCTGAGAGCCTTGGCTAGAAGAACCCCTTAAAAGTCTCCTTAACATTTTCTAAAAAATTCAGAAATTTTAGTAACTTCAGAATAAAAGTGGATAAAACTTAACAAGAATGGTAGCAACTACTCCTAGAAGTGCCTAGAGCCTATATCATGCATTAGAATTGCTTGGGACCTCATAAATTTAACATGCAAGCTCAAGAACATGGTCACCTATGCAGCAAAAAAATGCAATGAATAAAGCACTAGAACAAAGACTAATTGGACCAATGGAGGAGTCACATACCAAGCAACAATCTCCCAAAGCAGTTTTGTGAATGGAGCTTTGAGCAAGGAGATCGAAAATCGCAGCAAAATGAGCTAGAACTCGGGCTTGAGCTGGATGGGGATTTTTTTGGGTAGAAGATGGAGTGTGTGGGTGCTGGCATAAGTGGAGGGGGGCCACCAGGGGCCCATGATACAGGGGGCGCGCCTAGGTGGGGTGGGCGCGCCCTCCACTCTCATGGCCTGGTGCTTGCCCCTCCTGCAGTGATTTCAGTGCCTAAAATCCTCAAATATTCCATAAAAAATCATACTAAATTTTCAGGGCATTTGGAGCACCTTTATTTTCGGGATATTTTTTAATGCACGGATAATTCAGAAAACAGACATATAATACTATTTTTGCTTTATTTAATCTAAATAACCAGAAAGTAAAAAGAGGGTACAGAAGGTTGTGCCTTCTAGTTTCATCCATCTCGTGATCATCAAAATGAATCCACTAACAAGGTTGATCAAGTCTTTAACAAACTCATTCCGAATAACACGGAACTGGAGAAATTTCGAATAACACTAAGTTACCTCAATGGGGATATGAAAATCCCCAACAATAAGAATATCATACTTTTTCTTGGCAGTAGGAAGAGGAAATTCAAAACTTCCAATAATGATAGTTGGAACTTTTCCAATAGAATTAATGCTATGAACTTGAGATTCTTTCCTCGGGAAGTGTACCGTATGCTCATTGCCATTAACATGAAAAGTGACATTGCATTTGTTGCAATCAATAACAACCCTTGCAGTGTTCAAAAAAGGTCTACCAAGGATAATCGACATACTATCGTCCTCAAGAATATCAAGAATAACAAAGTCCATTAAGATAGTGACATTTGCAACCGCAACAGGCACATCCTCACAAATACCGACAGGTATACCAGTTGATTTATCAGCCATTTGCAAAGATATTTGGGTAGGTGTCAACTTATTCAATTCAAGTCTACAATATAAAGAGAGAGGCATAACACTAACACCGGCTCCAAGATCACATAAAGCAGTTCTAACATAATTTCTTTTAATGGAGCATGGTATAGTTGGTACCCCCGGATCTCCAAGTTTCTTTGGTATTCCACCCTTAAAAGTGTAATTAGCAAGCATGGTGGAAATTTCAGCTTCCGGTATCTTTCTTTTATTTGTGATGATATCCTTCATATATTTAGCATGAGGATTTACTTTGAGCATATCAGTTAAGCGCATACCTAAGAAGATAGGTCTAATCATTTCAGCAAAGCGCTCAAAATCCTCATCATCCTTTGTCTTGGATGGTTTAGGAGGAAAGGGAATGGGTTTCTGAACCCATAGTTCTCTTTCTCTACCGTGCTTCCTAGCAACAAAATCTCTCTTATCATAACGTTGATTCTATGATTGTGGGTTATCAAGATCAACACCAGGTTCAATCTCTACATCATTGTTTTTGCTACGTTGAGCATCAACATGAGCATTATCATTAACATTATCACTAGGTTCATGTTCATCACCTGATTGTGTTTTAGCATCAAAGATAGAAATATCATTAGGATTCTCAAGTATGTCTATAGTAGGTTCACTAGAAGCGTGCAAACTCCTATCGTTTTTATTTTTCTTCTTTTTGGAAGAACTAGGTGCCTCTAAATTATTTCTCTAGGAATCTTGCTCGATTCTTTTAGGGTGGCCTTCAGGATACAAAGGTTCCTGAGTCATTCTACCAGTTCTAGTAGCCACTCTAACATCAAAGTCATTTTTATTATTTAATTCATCAAGCAAATCATTATGAGCTTTAAGTTTGCTAATGAGTTTAAGTTCACCTTTAACTCTAGTAGCAACCATAGACGCATATTTTCTAATGAGTTTAAGTTGACCTTTAACTCTAGCCATATTATCACTCACGCGTCCTATATCGAAGGCATTATTCTTTAACTCTCTACCAACATAGGCATTAAAACTTTCTTGTCTAGCCATAAAGTCATCAAATTCATCTAAGCATGGGCTATGAAATTTAGTAGACGAGATTTCAACTTTATCATATCTATAGAGAGAATTTACCTTTACTACCTATGTCGGGTTATCAAGACAATGTGGTTCTTCAACAGGCGGTATATTAAGACCATGTATTTCTTCAACGGGTGGTAAATTCTTAACATCTTCAGCTTTAATACCTTTTTCTTTCATTGATTTCTTTGCCTCTTGCATATCTTCAGGACTGAGAAATAAAACACCTCTCTTCTTCGGAGTGGGTTTAGGAATAGGCTCAGGAGTTGGCTCAATTGGTTCAGGAATTGCCTCAGGAATTGGCTCAGGAAGAGTCCATTTATTTCATTAGTCAACATATTATTCAATAGTAATTCAGCTTCGTCGACTGTTCTTTCCCTGAAAACACATCCAACACAACTATCCAAGTAGTCCTTGGAAGCATCGGTTAGTCAATTATAAAAGATATCAAGTATTTCATTTTTCTTAAGAGGATGATCAGGCAAAGCATTAAGTAACCGGAGAAGCCTCCCCCAAGCTTGTGGGAGACTCTCTTCTTTGATTTGCACAAAATTATATATTTCCCGCAAGGCAGCTTGTTTCTTATGAGAAGGGAAATATTTAGCAGAGAAGTAATAGATCATATCCCGGGGACTACACACACAACCAGGAGCAAGAGAATTATACCAAGTCTTAGCATCACCCTTTAATGAGAACGGAAATATCTTAAGGATATAATAATAGCGAGATTTATCATCATGAGGAAACATGGCAGCTATATCATTCAACTTGGTAAGATGTGCCACAACAGTTTCAGATTCAAGGCCATAAAAAGGATCAGATTCAGCTAAAGTAATAATTTCAGGATCAACAAAGAATTCATAATCCTTATCAGTAACACAAATAGGTGAAGTAGCAAAAGGAGGTTCAGGTTTCATTCTAGCATTAAGAGACTGTTGCTTCCATTTGGCTAATAATTTCTGAAGATCATATCTATCATTGCAAGAAAAGATAGCTCTAGCAGCTTCTTAATTCATAACATAACCCTGAGGAACAACAGGCAATTCGTAATCATTGGGAGAATTTTCATCATCACTATCATCAATAATAGCATCTTCAATAATTTTATTCTCTCTAGCCCTAGCAAGTTGTTCATCAAGAAATTCACCTAGTAGTATCACGCACAGAAGTGGTTTCATCATAAGTATCATGCAAAGCAGAAGTGGCATCATCAATAACATGCGACATATCAGAGTTCATAGCAGTAGCAGGTTTAGGTGTCGCAAGTTTACTAATAACATAAGGAGAATCTAGTGCAGAGCTAGATGGCAGTTCCTTACCTCCCCTCGTAGTTGAGGGCAAAATCTTGGTTTTAGCGTCTTTCAAGTTCTTCATAGTGATCAACAGATATAAATCCCAAGTGACTCAGAGAATAGAGCTATGCTCACCAGCAACGGCGCCAGAAATTAGTCTTGATAACCCACAAGTGTAGGGGATCACAACAGCTTTCAAGGGTAAAGTATTCAACCCAAATTTATTGATTCGACACAAGGGGAGCCAAAGAATATTCTTGAGTATTTGCAGTTGAGTTGTCAATTCAACCACACCTGGATAACTTAGTATCTGCAACAAAGTATTTAGTAGCAAAGTAGTATGATAATAAAGGTAACGGTAGCAAAAGTAATGTTTTTGGGTTTTGTAGTGATTGTAACAGTAGCAACAGAAAAGTAAATAAGCGAAACACAAGATGAGAAAAGCTTGTAGGAAATTGATCAGTGATGGATAATTATGTCGGATGCGATTCCTCATGTAATAGCTATAACATAGGGTGACACAGAACTAACTCCAGTTCATCAATGTAATGTAGGCATGTATTCTGTAAATAGTCATACGTGCTTATGGAAAAGAACTTGCATGACATCTTTTGTCCTACCCTCCCATGGCAGCGGGGTCCTAGAAGAAACTAAGGGATATTAAGGCCTCCTTTTAATAGAAAACCGGAACAAAGCATTAGCACATAGTGAATATGTGAACTCCTCAAACTACGGTCATCACCGAGAAGTATCCCGATTTTTGTCACTTCGGGGTTGTCGGATCATAACACATAATAGGTGACTATAGACTTGCAAGATAGGATCAAGAACACACATATATTCAAGAAAACATAATAGGTTCAGATCTGAAATCATGGCACTCGGGCCCTAGTGACAAGCATTAAGCATAGCAAAGTCATAGCAACATCAATCTCAGAACATAGTGGATACTAGGGATCAAACCCTAACAAAACTAACTTGATTACATGGTAAATCTCATCCAACCCATCACCGTCCAGCAATCTTACGATGGAATTACTCACGCACGGCGGTGAGCATCATGAAATTGGTGATGGAGGATGGTTGATGATGACGACGGCGACAAATCCCCCTCTCCGGAGCCCCGAACAGACTCCAGATCAACCCTCCCGAGAGAGATTAGGGCTTGGCGGCTGCTCTGCATCGTAAAACGCAATGAAACTTTCTCTCTGATTTTTTTCTCCGTGAGACGAAATATATGGAGTTGGAGTTGAAGTCGGCGGAGCCTCTGGGGGCCCACGAGACAGGGGGCGCACCCAGGGGGGAGGGCGCGCCCCCACCCTCGTGGACAGGGTGTGGCCCCCCTGGTCTTGATTCTTTCTCCAGTATTTTTTATATTTTCCAAAAAGTGCTTCCGTGGATTTTCAGGACATTCCGAGAACTTTTGTTTTCTACACATGAAACAACATCATGGCAATTCTGCTGAAAACAGTGTCGGTCCGGGTCAGTTTCATTCAAATCATGCGAGTTAGAGTCCAAAACAAGGGCAAAAGTGTTTGGAAAAGTAGATACGTTGGAGACGTATCACTCCTTTTAATAGAGAGTCGAAACAAAGCATTAGCACTTAGTGAATACATGAACTCCTCAAACTACGGTAATGACCGGAAAGAATCCCAATTATTGTCACCTTGGGGTATTCATGAAAACATAGTAGGTTGAGATCTGAAATCATGGCACTCGGGCCCTAGTGACAAGCATTAAGCATAGCAAAGTCATAGCAACATCAATCTTAGAACGTAGTGGATACTAGGGATCAAACCCTAACAAAACTAACTCAATTACATGATAAATCTCATCCAACCCATCACCGACCAGCAAGCTTACGATGAAATTACTCACGCACGGCGGTGAGCATCATGAAATTGGTGATGTAGGAAGGTTGGTGATGATGTTGGCGCCGAATCCCCTCTCCGGAGCCCCAAACGGACTCCAAATTAGCCCTCCCGATGAAGAACAGGAGGCGGCAGCGGCTTTGTATCGTAAAACGTGATGAATCCTTCTCTCTAATTTTTTTCTCTCCGGATGTGAATATATAGAGCTGGAGTTAGGGTCGAAGGAGGTCAGAGGGCCACAAGCCACCAGGGCGCGCCCCGGGGGTGCCCCCAGGCTTGTGGCCAATGGGTGGTCCCCCTCTGGTTGATTCGTTCGCAATTTTTTTTTGTATATTCCAATAATATTCCCCGTAAATTTTCAGGTCAATCCGAGAACTTTTATTCCTGCACAAAAATAACACCATGGCAATTCTGCTGAAAACAGCGTCAGTCCGGTTTAGTTTCATTCAAATCATGCAAATTAGAGTCCAAAATAAGGGCAACGGAGTTTGGAAAAGTAGATACAATGAAGACGTATCAACAAGTAGTATCTCCGCTCAGTTACGCGAACAAGTCCCACCCGGGAGATTATACCTGTAGCGGCAAAGAGATTTGCCCACGACAGTTATACTCTTAGCTGTGGCAGGCTGTTTTTGCTACCCGTCACTGCTTATTTCAAAAATAGCTATGGCGGGTGCCCTGCCTCCCCGCCACTCATTTGGATTCACCTATAAGCCTTTTCCCAGTAGTGGGGTTGTCCATACAGAGGCTACCTGTACGAACCCAGCAGGTTCATGGCCGTACCGCAAGCAAGTGCATGCACTTATTATGACGATGGAATAGAATATTGACGTCTCAGACCCACGAAATTATCAACATAGTCAATAAACGAAAAAATTCTACAAGAAGAGACTAACAACTGGGATCCAACAGGTATATTTATTTTTTGAGGCCGAGCAAGTATCAACTGGGCTGCAGACTGCCAAGGCCAAGTCTTTGTTTTTTAATAGGCGCAACCCATGACGACATGCAGGCACAAGGATCCAACAGCTATCAACTAACCTCTCGGCCACTCAGTCTTGGTTTTCTTTTTCTTAGACCATCTGCAGCCCAGCTTTCTTTTACTAAAGAAAACACACAACTCATTTATATTTTTCTATAAAAACCCCGTGTTACTTTTGTTTTCTCATCTCAACTTGCAAAACGGCCCGTGCTTTCCAACGGGAGAAAAAAACCACAATCTCCAATGGCCATGACCATATTTTGCCACATCAAAGAGATACACTATCACTCTTATTTCCATAAAACCATGAATAATTTTTGAAAATCATGAACATTTTCTTGTACTCGTGATTCTTTTCGAATTCATGAACATTTTTACAGATTTTCGAACATTTTGCTAAAATCATGAACATTTTTTCAATTCATGAATATTTAATACTATTTTCAAAAAAAAATTAAATTGTGAACATTTAAGAAAATATTTCTCTTGAATATGCGAACATTTCTAGAATCGACGAAATTTTTTTTTTTGTAAATTTTTGGAACAACATTCAAAATTCATGATTTTTGTTTCCAATGCATGACCATTTTTTATCAGCAAACATTTTACGAATCAATAAACTATTTCATAAGTAATAAACAATTTATGAATTTTAAGGATATTTTTTAATTCATGAATTTTTTTTAATACACAAACTATTAAAAAAGAACATTTTTCGATTAAAACTGTGAATATTTTTTAATATGCAAAATTTATTAAAATATCGTGAACATTTTCTGAATCCACAAACATTTATGAATTATTAAACATTTTATTTTAGAATTCTCATTTTTTAAAGAAAAATCAGAACTTTTTTAAGCCCTAATTTATTTGACGGAGAAAAAAATGAAGACGTAAAAGGAAAATTAAAATTAAAAAACAAGCCAACCAGACATGAGTCGACTCAAACAGGCGCGATGTGTCTTCTCCCAGCTCGCAGATGCACTATAGAAGGTTCCTACTGCATAGGTTGGCCCAGACGGGGATTCCCTTGTGTGACACGTTTTTTTACCACTTATAGGTGGCATAAGTGGCTACATCGGAACCAAATGCAAAGTGCTAGCTGTTCGTCCTGATGGAGAAGCTCTCACATGATAAGTTTGTGCTAATGGTGGTGACACTGTGGGCTATATGGACCTCTCGACGCAAAGCAATCCACAAGGCGATCTTCCAAACTCCACATACAATAAAAAAGTTCATTACTCGCTTCATCAGAGATCTAGATGCCGTGAGGGAGAAAAACGTTTCAGTTCCTAGTTCCAGGACCAACGTAGCAGCAACAGTAGTTTGGATGCCTGCAGCACCACCGGAAAACTACGTAAAAATACATGTAGATGTGGGGATGAGAGCTCAGAGAAGAGGTTCAGCGGTTGCGATCTGTCGTGACAGACAGGGTTCTTTCCTGGGCAGTTATGCACTAACTATTGATGGGGTATATGATCCCGCAACCATGGAAGCTATAGCCTGTAGGGAGGCGATCTCACTTGCTCAAGATCTTCAGGTTCAAAATGTTGTTAAATCGTCAGACTCAAAGCAAGTGGTAAATGATATACTGAGGGACAGTCAAGGTGTGTATGGTGTCATCATCTCCGAAATCAAGGCTCGAGCAGTTCCCTTTTCCTGTAATTTCATTTTTGAAAGTCGTGTAGTTAATTTTGAAGCTCATAGATTAGCTAAATATGCTCTTACTTTATCCCAGGGGCGGCATGTGTGGCTTGGCCAGCCACATAATACGGTTTGTATCCCATATTCTGTGGACTTTGATCAATAAATGACTTTTACCCCTCAAAAAAGGTGGCATCAGTGGGTAATATTTTGCAACTTTGACGTACTGCCAGAAGCAATATTCCTTTTAAAAAAACAACTTGAACTTTATTAATTAGCAATAACGGTTACATCGTCTATCAAGAGAGTTACAAGATTTTCCATGGGCTCCTCTATCCAATCCCTAGTCATGGAACATTTTGCTAATATAGCAAGCTCATGAGCTACTTTATTCGCTTCCCTGTTACAATGTTCAAAACTGGTTTGAGGAAAATCACAGGCCATAAAAAACAATCCTCAAAAATTGTAGCAGCCGCCCCCGCAGACTATCCTCCATTGTTCATTGTGTCAATGACCTCCATATTATTAGAATTGATAATTAGACGATTGCATCCCTTCTTTTGTGCCAATAGTAAGCCAAATCTGAGTGTTACCGCCTCCGCTGTCAGAGCATCCGCATAGTTCTGAATCCTCCAGTTACCACCTACTATGAAGTTTCCTTTGTCATCTCTCATAATAGCATCCGCTGTGCCTCTTAGCTGATCATGATCAAAAGAAGCATCCACATTCAATTTAACAAACCCCCTAGGAGGTCTGCACCATCCTTCATTCTTTCTCTTTTCTTTAGGAGAGTGGGCATTACATAGTTCGCTGTTATAGCCCTAATTCCCATCGAGGTTTGGGATGCCTCTTGAGAATTACCCTCATGGACTAGTTTCCGTCTATTCCACCATAAATACCAAGCAGCTATAGTGATTAGTTCCCCTGCATTTTGGGATCCCAAGATATGTAGTTCATGGTCAGGCATAAGGAGTAAGAATTCAAGGCTGCCTCTCCTGCACGATCAATGACGCAGTCTTTTTTCACCACTTCATACAACCCCAAATATTCCCACACTTCCTTTGCCTTCTGGCACAGAAATAATAAATGTTTCGTGTCCTCTGGCCCATCCAAACATGCTGGGCATATTGGCTGAGTTTTTATATGTCTGTTGGCCAGTGTAACGCGACACGACACCCAGAAGCAATATTCCTTTATTATAAGACTAATTTTCTGTACTACTGGGAAGTATGTACTCCCATCTTTAATATACCTCATATACGCATTGATTATACCTTTTTATCATTCTCAATATACTTCATTAAATGTTCTAAGATATCCAATACGAGTTTTGTTGAAAAAATACCATTTGCGACGTACTTTTGTTGTATACCATTTTCACGTATGAACAAATTAATATATACTTAAACCTTTAAAAATATGTTGACTCGCATGAATTTTTTCATTAAATTTATTTTTGGCTATCTGGTAATTATTCGTGTAGTATATTAAAATAATAAAGAAGTATAAAAGATTTATCTTTGTGGTATATGAGGAGCGGGAGTATGTACTCCCAGAAGTACCCCACATGTCTCATATACTATCATGTAGTAGTATATATACTACTTTATAATTCTAAATATGTTCATATATTATATCTAAGATAGTTCAAAGCAACTTACACAAAAAATGCATATGAGCCCTTACTTTTTATTATATTTGTGGAATATGTAGGACAAATATTTTCTACCACTGATGGTAGTTATTATCATGTGAGTTTTGTACGTTGTATATAGTATCTGTTAAAACCAAGTGTATGTACGTGTAGTATTCAGTATATAAAAAATATTTTTGGTAGTATATATCCTACTTTTTAGATAGTATGTACTAGGTTTTTAGTAGATTGTTTTATATGTATAAATATGAAGGTATTTTAAAATATATAAAAAATATGGACTCACATGCAATTTTTTCATACAACTTGCTTTGAAATATATTTGCTATAGTATATGAACATACTTAGAATGATATATATATATATATATATATATATATATATATATATATAGAGAGAGAGAGAGAGAGAGAGAGAGAGAGAGAGACCACCACCACCACCAAATGATATAGGGACAAATGGGGTAATTACCCTTGGGTGGTGCATGAAGTTGCACAACATGTTCAGTTTGGTGCCACAAGTTGAAAAATACGGAAAACTGGTGCCGAAAGTTGTCTCAACGTGCATATACAGGTCAATTCTCAGATGTAGTCATATATGACGCTTGTGTGGCATCACAGTGTGGTACCGGGCCCACTGTCAGTGACTAGGACGAGCTAGGGCGGCCTTTTTTTTAGGAAACCCCAAAAATAATAACAAATCTTGTAAAAAGCCCCTATGACCGTTGGGCCCTACTCGCCAGGGAACAATACGAAGGGAAAATTCATATGAAAATAGTGCCAACACGGCTCAAACACGCGACTTCCCCATACCTATCGAGTTGTGCTAGCCACCGGACCAATTAAAACTTGTTATGGAAATTCGATAACTAAGTCTAATCATCTAGTGACCAACACGCACAGGGGACTTAAATAGGTGGCAGTCAGTGCGGCCAGTTTTTCATATGTTAGTTATTTTTTATTTTTAGAATTTTGTAAAAATATGTAAATCATAATGACATTAAAAGATAGAATTCAAATATTCGTCCTCATATATTTTAGAGAGTTTCATGAAAAAGGGTTCACATATTTAATAAAAACTACTTATTAGCATAATTTTTGTAATACAAATAAAAAATAAACATATTATTTTAAAAGTACTCATATACCTTAAGTAGTATTTAAGAATCACAAAAAAGTTCATAAGTTTTAATATAATATTTAAGAGTTTCATTTGAGGATGTGCAATCTAGTATTTCCTAACCTCGTATATACTTTTCCATAAATCTTTAATTATTTATTATTGTTAAGGAATATATAAATATTTTTGCAAACACACAAACTTTATAAAAACATGCAAGCACTTTAAAAAAACATAAACACTTTTTACATGCTATATGAATTAATAACATGAACACTTTCCAAAATTATATGAACATTTAGTCAAATATATAGTTTTTAGACTTATATTGTATTAAATATACGTTCACTGTTTTGAATTAACAAACATTATTATAATTGATATTTATTTCAAGTAATACATGAATATATTTTTAGAGTTACATGAACATTCTTTGAAATAAGTTATTTTATTTTTATTTATATTATTTATAATACACGAATATTCTATCTTTGTTTTTTACTGCAATTATAATTTACATAGTTTCACAAAATTCTAAAAAAGAAAAATAAACTAACATATGAAAATGGGTCAGAGTGACAGTAGCCCATGTAAGCCCTGTGTGCGTGTTGATATTTAGGTGATTAGAAGAGTTGGTTATCGTAAATCGGTAACAGAGTCTTATTGGTTGTGTGGCAAGAAAAGCCAGGTTTGGACCAGTTGGTCACGTGTTTGAACAGTGTTACACATTGTTTTTCATAAATTTTCCTTCGTACTGTTTCGTGAAAGGTGGGGCACAACGGTCATAGGGAGGCTTTTTTTTACAAGATTTGTTATTAATTTAGGGGGTTTCTAGCCACGCATCATGCCACACGAGTGGCATATACAGGCGAGAATTGAACCGTATATACACAATGAGACAAGTTACGGCACCAATTTCCGTATTTTTTAACTTGTGGCACCAAACTACACATCCTGTGCAACTTCATGTACCACCATTGCATTTGCCTCTTATTTCTTCTTAAGTCCTAGGGAACTTATCGCTTGCCAAGTCATTGGTTTGACTTCGTATTGCCATCTACCTCCCGGCCGTTCGCCTTCACATGGGGTCTGGAAAACGGTTGTGATTAAGTAGAATTTGGAGGCATCAACAATGGAATCATAGGCATATAGTAGTGCTGGTAGTTGGTTGAATGCACCTTGTACGCTTACATGATCTATACATATCTTCATATCGATCATGTAAACGGGCCTCCTCTTCGTTTCCTCTTTTTTGCTGCCGGTCGCCGCCTCCTGTTCTTGGACTTGTTTTGGAGCAGCTCTACTACCCTGCAGCATTAGTGCTACCAGCTGGTATGTATACCACCGCTTGAAATTTTTAGCAAAAGAGCTCCCACCGCTTGGAATTTTTGATCAAAAGCTGATATAGTTTAGCTGCATTTAGTTGAATATACGTATATTTTGTATGTACCACATTCAACTGTTTTTGGCACAAACATTAATGTGTTATGTTCTCCACTTATTTCAAAATTTAAGCTTTCCATCATTTATAATTGTAATTTTTTTTATTTTTCCGTTGTTTGTCCTCATTTAGGACATCTCCTCCTCCTTTTGGCACTTGTTAAAATGTAACTTGCTTAGCTAGTTGTTCTTTGTCATTCCACAAGGGCAATAAGATTAGAGAATGTTGATACAATATGAAAAATGATTGTTGAAAACAGTAACTACGAAGTAACATCTTTCAAGTGGTCTATAGTGCTCTACTATTGCCCATTTGTCGGTTCTTTTTTCATCAATTTTTGCGAGACCTTCATATTGGGCCGTGTGCATTCTAGTTATGCAGAGGCCGAGTGTTACTCATAATACTTTGTATCCGCTTGATGCTACATTTTGAGATAATAAAATCGCCCTTTATCGGGAAAAAAATGAGGATGAGTGAATCCATTACTTCTTTCTAGTGTTCTCTTGATTGTTTGTTTTTGTGGGGAATCGTTCTCTTGATCTTGTATAAGTGTCACACCTACTCAGAATAAACCTTGTGTTTTAGAACCGAGTAGTACTCCTACACATTATTCATACACTTGGGAGATTTTGGTTTGTTATATATTTGCAATGCTACAAGATTACAGCTTAGTTGGATCTATACCTTTAATGAATCAAACTAGTGAATATTTCATTCCAGACAGTGCACGCAAACAATGCCTGGAGGACCGCTGGATCTTGGGAAGTTCCTACCAGTGCGGATCCTGGTGCTCGTCAGCTTCGGCCTCCAAGTCGTCCTCTTCGTCTGCGCTGGAGTCCGTCGACATGAAGCCACCGGCGTGTGGAGGCTGCGGAGGCTACTCCTCTGGCAAGCATACATTATGGCGGACTACATGGCCATATATGCCCTTGGCCACCTCTCCCTCAGGAGCAAGGCACACGATCACCAGCTCGACGCGTTTTGGGCGCCGTTTCTCCTGCTGCACCTCGGCGGCCCGGACAACATCACCGCCTACGCACTCCAGGACAACCAGCTCTGGCTTCGCCACCTCCAAACCCTTGTTCTGCAGGTCGGCGGAGCAGCCTATGTCATCTACAAGAACAGAGCCGGCAGTGTCGCCGCCAAACTGATCTTCGCGGTTGGCCTTGTCAAGTACGTGGAGAGGACATGGGCACTGAAGTGCGGCAACTTGGACAGCATCCGCATCTCCGTCAAGACGCAATCACCTGCCATGCATAAACATTCTCACCGCCAGGATGAAGTGCCTTCTTCGAAAAAGAATGAAGATCAGTTTGACGAGGAATCCCATTTGCGACGAGCTCACTCTCTGTTCCACATCTGCAAGCGTGCCATGGTTGATTGTTCGGTGTTCGTAAAGGATCCAGACGGCCGGCAGGACACCCGGAAAATGATGGCGGGCAAAGTGGAGCTATGGAGATTAATGGAGACCGAGCTCTCCCTCATGTATGACATCTTGTACACCAAGGCAGCTGTCATCCACACCTGGCACGGGTACTGCATCCGTCTCATCTCGCCAATAGCAACCTTTGTGTCTCTGGTGCTTTTCCGGCTAAGCGGCAACGACAAGGACGACGGCCGCCGAAGAGCTGATGTCATTATCACCTACGTCTTGTTTGTCGGTGCCTTGTTCATGGAGACCACATCCCTGCTGAACGCGCTGGTGTCCTCTTGGGCATTCGCGTTCCTGAGCACAACAAGATGGCGCCGGTTTCGCTACGAAGCCCTGTGCAGCGAAAGATGGGACCGTCTAAGGCGCAAGGTCGTATCTCTCCACCATTTTGTCATGGGAGAAGGCAGCAGGTATGAGTCGAGGAGGTGGTCGGGCAACATGGGGCAGTACAACATGATGCACTTCTGCACCCGCCCGGACACGCCGATGACCAGCCCTCTGCTCGGCAGGCTGGCCAAGGCGGTGCGTCTCATGGAGACGTGGAACAAGAAGCACTACTCAGGGACCGTCAACATTTCAGACTATCCTCTGATCAGGGAGCGTATCGCCGGACGTATGGGGCAACTGTACAAGGACGTGGGGCTGAATTCGCTGGGAATGCTGAGGAAGAAGTGGGGTGAGGAACCACTTGCTCGCAGGGGCTTGTACCGGGGATTTCTCCAGAAGTCCCTCGGTGTCGAGTTCCAGGAGGGCATCATCATCTGGCACATCGGCACCGACGTCTTCCTCTCCAAGAGCGAGAGAGCCAAGGCCGAGGCCGCATCGCCTCGTCCTCTTGGTCTCGTGAAGGCGATCAAGGTGCTGTCCAACTACATGATGTTTCTACTAGTGGAACGCCCTTACATGCTTCCGGGCAACGCCCAGAGCAGGCTGTACCAACGGACTAACGAAAACCTTGGCGACCTGCGGAAGCGGTCGACTCTTGGGCGACGTCGCAAAATGAGTATCTGTGCTATGGTGAAGAGTATGTTCCGCCTGCGCGATTGCCCGGGCTCAACTTCTTCCACGCCCAGCGATGGCGAGGAGCTTGCAAAACACCTATATCGTGAGCATATCAATGGCAGCACCAAGTTCACCCATGAGTGTCCTCGTCTCACCTATGCAGCCCGACTTGCCCACGAACTGCTGGAAATGGAGACACATAAGCTGGATGATTCGTTGCAGCTTGTCCTTGAGGTGTGGATGGATCTCCTGGTCTATGCGGGCAACAAATGCAGTAAAGAGTCCCACGCCAAGAAGCTCAACGATGGTGGTGAGTTGACGACCATCATCTGGCTCATGGCAGAACACCTCCATCAACTTTCTGTTGAGGAGGATAGCTACCAGGGTTTACTCAGGGAAGATGGTGTATAACATACATACAATGCCATTATTTTTGGAACTTTTTTTCGAAAAGGAGGGACTCCCCATACGACCACATTTATAAATAAATAAAGTGGTTCAACAATGTCTTGCAATGTGCTGCAACAAAGGAGGCTGGCTCACAAAGAGCTAGCGAAATAAAACAATGCACAGAAGCCACAACCGGCTGGCATAATATAGAGAGATAGGTAAACTAATCTCCTATCCTATTACATGACCGCCATCCAAACCGGTTGAAAATATCCCACGCTGCCATCTCCCACCGGACAGATCCAGTAACCAAACGTGCCCTGGCCTCCGTCGGAGTGAGTAATGACCACATACGGATTAGCGCAGTAGCCCGGAATACAACCTGCAAAAAATGAATAGTTGTTGTTCTGTTAAAAGCCAAATCATTTCTACAGTTTCAAATTGCCCATCTCCGGCTCCTACTCAAATTATTTTTGGAACTACTGTACTTTTTTTTTCTTCTTCATCTCCGGCTCCATGGATGCCTCTACCTGTCCACCACCGTGCCCCCCGTCCCAGGAGGTTGATCCTGAGCACGACTCGAGCACAACACATAATTAAACGGATATGGATGAGCTCCAAGCATTATTTGTTTCAAAATTCAATCACTTATGAGTCAATCACCACAACTTACTTGGCAACTACGCGCATGCCTAGGCTGTATCGAGCTGCCTCCGTACTAATGCCCTGATGCAAATGAGCTGGTCCGCAAGATGCAGGCACGTACGGTAAATGCTCGTGCGCTATTTCCTCCCATCTTTGTACTTTAGTCCGCCTCTAGAAAAAAGGTAATTTACACATGCTTGATCCCACCGGGTTCATTTTTAAATTTGGATTTGGCCAGCTCAACCTTTTGACTTTAGTAATAAGTTAAGCTAACCACTAATATATGACGAGCGCCAACCTCTTTCGGTTGCTGAGCTAGCTTCTGGTAGCAATATAAGGGCATGTACAACGGAGGCATCAGTTTGGTGCTGCTCCAGCCTTTCCACATAGATAAATGTGTTAGAGCATCAGTGTATGGCCTTAACCACCCAACGCATGGCTGTGTCATTAGCCTGCACTTTAATCTCTCGTCATCCAGCTTTTACTCAGTTCCCAAACGATGGTTGAAGGTCACATGCCATACAGAGCTAGTGCATGTCTATACTTTTCCTCTTTTGTCAGGGAGGAGCCCGACTCCTCTGCAGGAAGTGGCTTTGCTCTGCAAGTAGCACCATACTTCATTTTGGACCACCCGAGCCGACGTGGCCGGCTGGAGCACCTGTCCACGGTGTAGCGTTGGCCATGCCCTAAGGGCATCTCTAGCCAAACCCTCAAAATTTAGCCCTTTAAAAGCCTTCTCAAACCTAACTCCTTAATTTTGAGGAGCTAAAGTTGGTTCCTAGCCGAACTTCTAAACTTAACTCTTCAAAAAAAATTACACATAATTCCATGTCAGACACAAATTGAAACTACTCAATTATATAATTTAAACAAAAGTACTAGCACATCATATAGCATAATTAAATGGTTCAGACAACATAAAACTACTCAAAACTACATAACATACTTAAAACTACTTGGATTCCTCCCTGAGCTCGTCCCAGTGCAACATAGTCGCCGGAGTCGGTGGAGCCAGAGGAAATATCAGTCGGTGGCAGAGGGCTCGGCCTCATCAATGTTGCTGCTATACTTCTTGTAGGACTCCTACAACACTTGTTCCTGGGTGACGAGCTCCAGATGCTCCGCTCTAAGCTCGGCCATATAGGCCTCGTCGATGTGCTCGGCCTCGATCTGCATGAAGGACTCACAATTCTCCTTCTCCTCCCAGCGGGAAACCACTTGAGGCTCGACGAAGTCCGGGACACCGCGACTGTCGAGGGGGGGGGGGGTTACTTTTCAGCCGGTCGACGAACATGCCGACCGCCGCCACGTCATAAGAGCGAGCCACCTACCCCATTGGCTGGAAAGTGCCAAGCCAACACCTCCCCCATGTCTCCGGATTGCGAATTCCGATCACCCAAGTGCCCCACGGCTACTATCGCACGCTGCGACACTTCTTCTTCTTCGACAGCGGCGGTAGCTGAGACATGGATCTTAAGCGGGAGGTGGTAGTGGTTGCTCGGGGCAGCTGCACATAGGGATGAAAATGGAACGGAATTCGTAACGAAAAACTCCCGAAATAAATATGGAAACAAATACTACCAGAAAACAGACATAGAACGAATACAGAGTGGACATGGAAATAGAAGTAGGCGTTGACCGGAACTTAAAACTGAAGGAAATATGCCCTAGAGGCAATAATAAAGTTTATTATTCAAGCTAGAATTGTATTAACCGGAAACTTGATACATGTGTGGATACATAGACAAAACACTGTGTCCCTAGTAAGCCTCTACTTGACTAGCTCGTTAATCAAAGATGGTTAAGTTTTCTAACCATAGACATGTGTTGTCATTTGATGAACGGGATCACATCATTAGGAGAATGATGTGATGGACAAGACCCATCCATTAGCTTAGCATTATGATCGTCCAGTTTTATTGCTATTGCTTTCTTCATGTCAAATACAAATTCCTCCAACTATGAGATTATACAACCCCCGGATACCAGAGGAATGCCTTATGTGCTATCAAACGTCACAACGTAACTGGGTGATTGATACGTCCATTTTGCATCATGTTTCCCTACTGTTATTTATGTTGTTTTATTGTATAATAATGCTTTTTTGGAGCAATTCTAATGTCTTTTCCCTCATAATATGCAATATATACACAAAGGGGGAGAATTCCGGCAGCTGCAAATCTGGACCTGAAAAAGTTATGTCAGGCTACCTATTCTGCACAACTCGAAATGAGCTGAAACTTCACGAGGATTTTTTATGGAATAAATAAGAACTTTTGGAGTCAATAAGTATCAGAGGAGGGCCCACTAGGTGGACACAACCCACCTGGGCGCGCCGGGTAGCCCAAGCGCGCCCTGGTGGGTTGTGCTCACCCAGGCCCACCTCCGGTGCCCCTCTTCTGGTATATAAGTCATTTTGACCTAGAAAAAAATAAGGAGAGGATTTTCGGGATGAAGTGCCGCCGTCTCGAGGCGGAACTTGGGCAAGAGCACTTTTGCCCTCCGGCGGAGCGATTCCGCCGGGGGAACTTCCCTCCCGGAGGGGGAAATCATCGTCATCATCATCACCAATAAGTCTCCCATCTTGGGGAGGGCTATCTTCATCAACACCTTCAACAACACCAACTCCTCTCAAACCTAGTTCATATCTTGTGTTCAATCTTTGTATCAGAACTATAGATTGGTGCTTGTGGGTGACTAGTAGTGTTGAATACATATTATATGATTTATTTGGTGGAAGATTATATGTTCAGATCCCTTATGCTATTTAATACCCCTCTGATCTTGAGCATGATTATCATTTGTGAGTAGTTACTTTTGTTCTCGAGGTCACGGGATAAATCATGTTGCGAGTAATCATGTGAACTTGATATGTGTTCGATATTTTGATGATATGTATGTTGTGATTTCCTTAGTGGTGTCATGTGAATGTCGACTACATGGCACTTCACCATATTTGGGCCTAAGGGAATGCATTAGGGAATGCATTGTGGAGTAATTATTAGATGATGGGTTGCGAGAGTGACAGAAGCTTAAACCCCAATTTATGCGCTATTCCGTAAGGGGCCGATTGGATCCAAAAATTTAATGCTATGGTTAGAATTTATTCTTAATACTTTTCTCATAGTTGCGGATGCTTGCGAGAGGTTTAATCATAAGTAGGAGGTTTGTTCAAGTAAGAACAACACCTAAGCACTGGTCCACCCACATACCAAATTATCAAAGTAGCGAATACTAATTAAGCCAACATGATGAAAGTGAGTAGATGAAATTCCCGTCTACTCTCAAGATCACTTTGCTTATCATAAGAGACTGTTTTCGCCTGTCCTTTGCTTCAAAAGGATTGGGCTACCTTGCTGCACTTTTGTTACTACTATCGTTACTTGCTCATTACAAATTATCCTGCTATCAAACTACTCCGCTACTTACAATTTTAGCACTTGTAGACATTACCTTGCTGAAAACCACTTGTCATTCCCTTCTGCTCCTCATTGGGTTCAACATTCTTACTTATCGAAAAGGCTACAATTGACCCCATATACTTGTGGGTCATCAAGGCTATTTTCTGGCGCCGTTGCTAGGGAGTGAAGCACTCTTGGTAAGTGGAAATTGGTAAGGACACATTATTACTATGTGCTAAAATTTATTGTCACTTGTTACTATGGAAAACAATCATTTGAGGGGTTTGTTCGGGGTACCTTCACCTCGACCAGAACCACAATTAGTTGCCCCTCAACCTACTGCACCTACTGAAAATATTGAATATGAAACTCCTTCGGGTATGGTAGAACAACTGCTAGCTAATCCTTATGCAGGAGATGGAACCGAACATCCTGATATGCACTTGATATATGTGGATGAAATTTGTGGATTGTTTAAGCTTGCAGGTTTACCCGGAGATGAAGCTAAGAAGAAGGTTTTCCCTTTATCTTTGAAGGGAAAAGCATTGATATGGTATAGGCTATGCGATGATATTGGATCTTGGAACTGGAATCGGTTGAAATTAGAATTTCATCAAAAAAATATCCTATGCATCTAGTTCATTGTGATCGGAATTATATATATAATTTTTGGCCTCGTGAGGGAGAAAGTATCGCTCTAGCTTGGGGAGGCTTAAGTCAATGTTATTTTCATGCCCCAATCATGAGCTCTCAAGAGAAATTATTATTTGGAATTTTTATGCCCGGCTTTCTCGTAATGATCGATCCATGCTCGATACTTCTTGTACTGGTTCTTTTATGAAGAAGACTATTGAATTCCGATGGGATCTTTTAGAAAGAATTAAACGCAACTCTGAAGATTGGGAACTCGATGGAGGTAAAGAGTCTGGTATTGAGCCTAAGTTTGATTGTGTTAAATCTTTTATGAATACCGATGCTTTTCAAACGTTTAGCACTAAATATGGACTTGACTCTGAGATAGTAGCTTCCTTTTGTGAATCTTTTGCTACTCATGTTGATCTCCCTAAGGAGAAGTGGTTTAAATATCACCCACCTATTAAATAAGAATTTAAAGAACCGGTAAAAGCTAAAGAAGAAACTATCCACTACAAGAAATATGTCAACTAGTGACCTTCTCTTAGTGACCCTAGCTGAATTGGTCGTAAATCCACGGCCATTTCGCTTGGAAGGGCTCAAACCCTGAATTGCCTTACACCAAATGGTCATAAAGCAGACAAGAGTGGTCCATGACCTTATTTCTACCTGATTACGACCAATATAAATGGTCATGAGGTTGTGAACGTGGATGCATTAATACTTATTGCTATGACTAGGCACCACCTCATCAATTTTGCCTATGTGTCATGTCCATGTGGCAGTTTTTGCCCTAGGTTGTGAAGCAACCTATATTTCTGTCATTCCCAAAATTCCCAAAAAAATCTCATAAATTCTTTGGGTCATATCTTCATCAAATATGTAAAAAACCTTCCTTGCCTAGTTCATAAATAATTCAAAAATATTCATTTTCCTATTTTGTTCAGAAAAACACTTTGTGAAGGAAGTACCACTTTGGCACGTCCAAATGGTATCCATTTTCTACAGTGCTTTCCTATGCCCAAATAACCATCCTCCACCAAATGCCAACTCAATCCATTCATTATTTTGAGCCCACCTTCAACATTCATATTTATGTCCAGTGTGGTACTTTGCAAAGCAAGTACCACCTAGGCTCCTCCTTTTGAGCTGAAAATTTGTGAAGACGGTCTTCTTAGTAATTGATCATCCTCAGCCAAAATCACGCCCATTAGCCATGTGCATTTCCTGTATCGCTAATCAAACACTTGGCTGCTTATTCATGTTTGAGCATCGATCAATATCCTCATGAGAATCTTATGTTATGATTTTCTTCCTAGCACCTACCTGGGGAGTGCCCAACCTACTAGACATGCCTAGGCCGCCTAGAACACATGGCAACGCCAAGGTCACGCGGTAACCATGCGGCGAGCATGCGAGTTTACGCGCTCTAGAGTTGGGGCTCTCGGCCACCATCCAAACCTCGATGTATCGCTACCAAACCATGTATTTATGATTAAATAGGTACTTATGTAACTAGAAATTATTTTTGGAAAAAATAAATAGCAAACTATGAGGCAGCTGCAGTTCAAATTTGACCCGCTTCCTGCTGAATAGGCGGGAATTTGTATCTTTCACCAGAGGTGGATCAAAACTTTTGACACCCAACCATTTTGTCAATTGTGCATTAAATATGTCCTAGTATTTTGTAAAAATAATTTGGTGCAATTTTTCAACAAATATATGGTAGGTCCTTCACAAAAAAACTCATTTTGGGCACTCGGAAAATGGAAAATGAATTTTCCGTGCAAAGAAAATGAAAACTCCCTTATGCAACATTGTTTGGAATTCCAAGATGCACCCTTGTGCACAATATGAGATCATTTGAACAAACTATGCCATGAATGTGGCCATAAGATTGATCATTTGGCTTGAAAGCCATGAATCTTCATGCATGATAGCTCATTTCTGAGAACACTTTTTAAAAATAATTGTCGTATTACAAGTTTATTATTTTTCCTGGAAACTTGGTCACATATAATGACACAATGTGAAGGTTTTCCAATTTTTTGATTTTTTTGAATTTTTTATGCCCGTTTCAAAATGCTGTCAAAACGGCGGGCATGACCGTTCCTCGCTAGTGGTTGAATCTTGGATATTTTGGTGTTTCTTTGATTAAATAGATACTTATGTAACTAGAAATGATTTTCGGAAAAAATAAAGAGCAAACAATAAGGTGGCTGCAGTTCAAATTTGACCCGCTTCCTACTGAATCGGCAGAAATTTGTCTTTTTCACCAGAGGTGGATCAAAACTTTTGAAACCCACCATTTTGTCAATTTTGCATTAAATATGTCCTAGTATTTTATAAAATTGATTAGGTCCAATTTTGAAACAATATATGGTAGGTCCTTCACAAAAAAAACTCATTTCAGGCACACAAATATGGAAAATGAATTTTCCATGCAAAGAAAATGAAAACTCCCTTAGGCAACATTGTTTGGAATTCCAAGATGCACCTTTTTGCACAATATGAGATCATTTGAACAAACTATGCTATGAATGTGGCCATAAGATTGATCATTTGGCTTGAAAGCCATGAAATCTTCACGCGTGATAGCTCGTTTCTGAGAACACTTTTTAAAAATAATTATCATAGTACAAGTTTATTATTTTTCCTGGTCACCTGGCCACATATAATGACACAATACGAAGGTTTTCCAATTTTTTGATTTTTTTGATTTTTTTATGCCCGTTTCAAAATGCGGTCAAAACGGCGGGCATGACCGTTCCTAGCTAGTGGTTGAATCTTGGAAAATTTTTGGTGTTTCTATGATTAAATAGATACTTATGTACCTAGAAATGATTTTTGGAAAAAATAAAGAGCAAACTATGAGGCAGTTGCAGTTCAAATTTGACCCACTTCCAACTGAATCAACGGGAATTTGTCTTTTTCACCAGAGGTGGATCAAAACTTTTGACACCCAACCATTTGGTCAATTGTGCATTAAACATGGCCTAGTATTTTAGAAAATTGATTTGGTCCAATTTTGCAACAAATATATGGTAGGTCCTTCACAAAAAAACCTCATTTTGGGCACTCGAAAAATGGAAAATGGTTTTTTGGTGCAAAGAAAATGAAAACTTTCTTAGGAAACATTGTTTGTCATTCCAACATGCACCCTTGTGCATAATATGAGATCATTCGAACAGACTATGCCATGAATGTGGTGATAAGATTGATCATTTTGCTTGAAAGGCATGAATCTCCACACATGATAGCTCATTTCTGAGAACACTTTTTTAAATAATTGTGGTATTACAATTTTATTATTTTTCCTGGAAACTTGATCATGTATAATTACACAATGCGAAGGTTTTCCAATTTTTTATTTTTTTTTGAATTTTTTATGCCTGTTTCAAAATGCGGTCAAAATGGCGGGCTTGACCGTTCGTAGCTAGTGGTTGAATCTTGGAATTTTTTGGTGTTTCTCTGATTAAATAGATACTTATGTACCTAGAAATTATTTTTAGAAAAAATAAAGAGCAAACTATGAGGCAGCTGCAGTTCAAATTTGACCCGCTTCCTACTGAATCGGCGGGAATTTGTCTTTTTCACCAGAGGTGGATCAAAACTTTTGACACCCAACCATTTAGTCAATTGTGCATTAATCATGGCCTAGTATTTTAGAAAATTGATTTGGTCCAATTTTACAACAAATATATTATAGGTCCTTCACAAAAAATCATATTTTGGACACTCCAAAAATGATTAAAAATAACTACAAAGATCGGAAATGCATACAAATTAGTGCTCATCAATAAAATGTGGTCTAACTTGAGTGAAAATTTATGTGATGCCCTTTTGCAAAATATTTTTGATAGTTGCTTCACAAAATAGCTCTATTTTAAATCACTGATTTTCCGAACCAATCAAAACTCTTCCCATGGATCGATGACATGGCGCCCATCCATCCATCCATCCCTATCTCCATCCCACATCCATCCGTCCATCCATCCATCCATCTAAAGAAAAAAAGAAAAAAAAAGAAAAAGAGATACCCTCGCTGTCGAGGGTTGGGTGCGACATATGCCAAAGGATGGCTTATCATGGTGGGAGCGAGTAGAACATCCCTGGTGCCTGGAAGCGGGATAAGGTGTAGACACGCACGCCGGCGGACTTTACCCAGGTTGGGGGCTCTCCGTGGAGATAATACCCCTACTCCTACTTTGCGGGGTCTCCGCATGATCACTATGGCACTAGTGATACAAGTTGCTCCTTGAGCTGTGTCTAGAGGTAGGAGAAGGCAAGGCTAGCTCTTCCCTGCCCTAGGTAACTGGCTAGTTCTATCAGGGTTGGAACCCTTTGCATTGGTGGCCCGGGGGGCTTACATAGGCCTGCCCCCCAGGGGTACAATGGTAATCGGGCCGGCTGCTGGGCCCGGCTGTCAGTATCTCCAGCCTCCGGCTTCTCCGCCGACCGTTGGGCCCCGCCGCCTGGTGGGCCCCGCCGACTGGCTGGTGGTTGCTTACTGTAGCCGTGCCGTTGATGACAAGGGCTTGGTCATCTCGGTGTGGCTACAGCCCCGCCGCCTAGTGGGAGGTCACTGCAGCCACACGGTCTCATCAGCTTAATGGCATGCTTGCCTCGGGGCAAGGGACGACCGCCTGCTGGAGGCCGGCCCCTCCTGAGTCCGTCTGGTTGGGGTTCCGCCGTCTTTTATGGGGTCACTGCCCGATAGGGCCCGCCACCGACAGGCCGTACCGACAGGCCCTCGTGGGAATAGGACTCCGCTTGCTCGGGGCGACGTCAAGGGAGACATGGCACAGTGCCTCGTCGTGCGGAGATCCCCGCCTGTACGGAGCACTGTAGCCACGCTTGTCCCGAGCATCGGGGGCGACGTGCTTCACTGTAGCCATGCTCTAACTTGTACTCTCGATGGGGGCTCAGTTGTTCCGAGGCCGCGAGGTGGCCGCCTGCTTGATGTTGCCCTCTCTAGAAGCTGGTGGGCTGAAGCCGGCCACTTCGCAGTGCCGTAGGCTAGGGTTGGCCGCCTTCTAGTAGCCGGCCGTCTGGCCAGCCGTCCCCTAGAGGGCAGAGCTTCAGCTTGAGGCCCAGCTAGGCGGAGCTGGCCCAAAGTCTTGATAACTCCTGGGACCTGGGTGAGGCTACCCATGGCCCATTACTCCGACAGTAGTCCCCGAAGATGGTGATGCATTGTGGTCATGGGGCCGTGAAGACTCAGCGGCTTCCCCCCTCACTGAGCTCCGGGAGTGCTATGATCCGCCTTGCGGCGCACCGGCACCTTTGTCCGACTCGCGGCGCGCCGGCTTCTGAGGCTGGCTTCGACAAGGCGGGGTCGTCAGCCAATTTCGAACTTCACGGCGGGAGAATAGGTGGCGTCCTGCTAAGCTTCCAAGGCCGCCGCCCGCCGTGGGAACGCCACGCGGCGCACGCCAGCCCGGCCAGCCTGCCACCCCACACTCCTGATGGGACGTGACAGGGGGTCGGGCCCGCCACCACCAGGCCTCGGCACGCGGGTGGATCCACTGTGCCGAGGCGGGCAGTTGCGATTCCCGCGGGCATTCATGGCGTAGTAAGTGTGGTGGCAAACGTGGGGTCGTGGGGTCGTGGGCACAGTTAATCCCATGAACCACGCCCCGTCCCCTAGGCTTCACAGCCCGAGGGCTATAAGTAGGGGGAGGAAGGAGTATGGCAGGGCACGCGCGCTCCTTCCCATTCCTTCTTCCTCCTCTCGCTCTCGCTGCCTCTCACCGTGGTGTTGTTGCTATCGCCGCCGCCGCTGCGCTCTTGCCCCTCCCGCAGCCCCGCCCAAAGTCACGACGCGCGAGAAGGGCGGCGACTGGGACGGCTCAACGGTCATTGAAGACCACGTCGCCTTCCTTTGCGACACGCGCCGGATGCCCAGCACGGCATTTGTCAAGGCGCGGGTGTCGCCGGAGACGGTTATCTCGCTGACGCCGCAGGGGGACGAGCGGGTCGTCTTCCGCTCGCACTTCCGCCGCGGCTTCGGCCTCCCAGCGAGCGGCTTCTTCTGCTCGTTCCTCGACTTCAACCACCTCCAACCTCATCATCTGACGCCCAATTCCGTGACCCTGCTCTCCGCCTTGGTCACAGCATGCGAGGGCTACATCGGCATCCTCCCGACAATCGAGCTATGGGGAGTGTTCTTCTACGGGAAGCTCGGCACCTCCGCCAAGGACACGGTGGCCAAGTGTGGCGGCTACATCGCCATGCGTCGGCCGGCGAAGCGGAACGCCTTCCTGACCATCAAGCTAGCCCAGTCGGTGAAGATGTGGCAGCAGTCCTACTTCTACATCAAGAACGTAGACCCTGCTGCCAACTTTCTCAACCTGCCGCCCTACGAGGCCCCCCCACCGGGCGCTGGCTCAACTGGGGGTACAAGCCAAAGACGGTTTCAACGGACGCAGCGGCCGCCATCGGCCGACTCCGAGTGCTCCAGGAGTCGGAGGGCCTCGTGGCCTCCAACCTCCTCATCGTCTTCGTTGAGTGCCGCATTCTCCCGCTCCAGAGCAGCCCTCACCCGATCTTTTGGATGGGTGGGCACCGCGACCCGTGCCGGCTATGCACGAAAGGGATGCCGCCTGCCGAGGTAGCGTGGATGGTGAACGAGATCTCCGACCTCAAGATGTCGGAGGTGGACTGGTGGTACGAGAAGCGGCTGTACTCCCGCCACAATCCGCCACCTGCCATAAGTCCCTCGATTTCTCCCTTTGGATTTGTCTTTTGGTCTTGCTTTCCTTGTGATTCGACTCCTCTCTCGAGCATAGATTTATATGTCCGCGGCGGCAGCCGCCATCGTGGGGCTGGGTGGTGACTACCACCCGGACAGAGCGGTGAGCGACGAGGATGATCCCGACTTGGGGGCGGCCGCCCTGGCGGACGACGCAACAGGCGACAGCGGCGGCGGAGCAGGCGGCACCGAGGAAGGCGGCGGCGTGGAGACATAGCCCGATGACGACCATGAAGGGGATGAGCCGCGCCCCACTCGGAGCACGGCCAACACCGGTGCCGGCCCTTCTGTTGGGCCACCCGCCCGCGGCGGCAAGCGTAAACGGAAGCAGGGCGCTGCCCTGTTCGGCAGCGCGCCGAAGAAGTCCAAGAACCCGGCCGCGGCGACCAGGTGGGAAGAGGCCGCAACCAAGGCGGCCAAGTATCAGAGGAAGCCGAAGGTGCCCATCATGGTATCGGCGTAAGTATCTTTCTCCGGCCTTCACTCCTCCTGCCGATCCGGCCTAAAAGTAAATTCCTTGCCGTGTCTTCATCTCTCAGGGCCCCTCTCACCCTCGAAAAGTCAGGCGCTGCCTCGATCATCAGGTCGGCGACAACCTCCTCCACCAGCCGACAGATCGATCTGGCTGCCGACCTCCGGGAGGCGACAGAGCGGAACGCACAGGAGGCGTGCGACGAAGAGGCCGACAGCCTGGCGAAGGCGCACGCAGACAAGGCCGCGGCCTCTGCAGCGAGGAGGCTGGCGCGGGCGGAGGCCGAAGCCGCAGAGAGGGAGCAGCTCGCAGAGGCCGCGCGTCGCCAGGAGCCGCTGCTCATGACGCCATTGAACACCGCGCCCCCTCCGCCGGAGTTTGAAGCGATGATCGGGGGAGCGGGCAATGAGCACCCGGTCATGGAGAGGAAGGGCGGCAATGTGGACATGCCTGACGTCTTCGTGCTGCCGCCACCGACTAGCAAACCGCGGGTCGAGAAGCTGGCCGAGCCGCCAGTGCCACCGGGTGAGGACGTGGTGGTGACGGACCTAACTCCTCAGGTCTGCACACCCGTGCGCCGCCATCTTGAGAAGGCGGCCTCGGCGCCGCGACCATTGGAGACCGGAGCCGCGAGCTCGTCGGTCCCCGACACCAAGGCATCCAGCGCCGCGACAACCAGCTGGGTGCGTGGAGGCGGGACGGGCGCCCTGAATCGGGCGTCCTTCGACGTCCATGCCAAACTCCGGGCTGAAGCCGAAGCCCTCAGGTGCTGCAACGAGATGTTCCTGGAATTGCGAACTGCTATCTGCGTAAGCTTCCTGCTTCTTCTTTCCTTTGATCTTTCGTGGGGGTGCACTAGCGCACCCACTGGGTGTAGTCCCCAAGTTTCGGGCCGGCTGCTGAGCAGGCGGTCCGGAACTTTATCTTGTCGGAGTTGAATGTTGATTTTGTCTGATATTTCCTTCTGCAGGACTACCACAACCTCCGCACGGTCGCCTACAACTCCAGGGTTCAGGAGCTGGAGACGCAGACCGACCATTTGTCCGAGAGCCAGAGTGAGCTTCTGTTCCTTTATTCTGCGGGGGCGCGCCAGCGCACCCGCGGGGTGTAGTCCCCGAGGTTCGGGCCGACTGCTAAGCAGTCGGGCTGAATCTCCCCGGTTAACTACACCTGCTTTGTTACTTGACTGATGTTCTTCCTTCTCTTTCTTTCTTCAGAGGCCAACGCCGCCTTGCAGCAGCAGCTGGGCGAAGCCAACACCGCCCTGCATGGCAAGGAGGCGGAGTGCAGCAAGCTGGCCGAAGAGCAAAACTGGCTGGTCGCTCAGCTTGCTAAACAGGCGGAGGCCCTTAAGGCAGCCCAGCTGGAGGTGAAGACGAAAGAGGCCGACCTCCTCTCCGAGTTTAAGGTTGAGCGCTCCGCCTGGGCCGACAAGGAAGCCCAGATGAAGGCCTGCTTCAGCAGCATTGAAGACTTGGTCGATGGTGAGCTTTATTCTCTTGGTTTCTTCTTTTGAACTGTCGGCCCATATCTAGGTCGATCACCAGCTTATACTTTGGCCTTTTTCTTTTCTTCTGCCCAAGCAGACTTCTTCCCGGGCCACTCTGTTGCCGCCATCCAGATGATCGAGGCCCAGCGCGAGGAGCAGAGGGCGGAGGGCGTGCAGATCGCTGCTGACGCCCCCCGGACTCTCAATGAGCAGATCCTCAGTATCCAGGCCCGCCTTCGGCCTGCCCATCAAATGCTGCGCCGCCTTTAGCGCATCGGGGCCCAAGCGGTCTTCGCCCTCTGGCCAGACCTGCCGGCCCCACGCACCCCAAGTCGGACTGCCGACTGGCTGGAGGTGGCAGCCGGTCGCCTGGAAGCCTAGAAAGGCTCAACAGCCCGGGCAGGAGCGCGCTGGGCCTTGGAATTCGTCAAGGCGTGGTACCCTGGGCTATATCTAGCATAGTTAACCATGTTTCGGCTGGAGGCGCGGGAGGAGCTAGCGGTGGTGGAAGCTGAGCTCATCAACAGGGCGGTGGTGATCGCCGACTTCACCAACACCAGCGTCTTTGTCTCGGAGGTGGTCGAGGAGGGTGCCGAAGCGCCGCAGGAGTGGCTCGGGCTGAACCCGGAGGACAGAGAAGATTCAGCTGAAGTCATCGACTCCAGCGATGAAGGGGAAGAAGGGGAGGAGGAGGAGGAGGAGGAGAGCGACATCGACCTACCAGAGGTCGGGATGGACGGTCAGCCCCAGCCTGATCGGGCCTCAAGCAACGAGCCACGCACCGGGGCGCCGACTGCTACTGGAGACGGCCAGGCGGGAATCGACCAGCCACCTGTTCCTCCGACGGATGCCACCGACTCCATCCTCCTTCCTTCCGCCATCCTGACTGCTGCTACCGACTCTTCAGCCCAGACAAAGCCCCCTGCCGCGTCAGGCGGCACGGCCGACTCCAGCATTCAGCCAGAGCCTTCTTCCGTGCCAACCGGCACCGCCCAGCCGGAGCCTTCTGCTGCACCCACCGGCATTGCCCAGCTGGAGCCTTCTGCTGCTCCTTAGGATTTTCTCTTTTCCCCTGTTTTACTAGAGTCTTGGACAACCTGGTTAAATTTCAGTTCCACCCGCGGGGTGTATGTCGAACTTTGTTTGAATGCCAGCCGGTAGGCCTTTATCCTTGTAAATATTCTATCATTGCTTATACTTGTTGTGCCGACCTCTAGCCTCTCTTTCCTTTTGCTCCTTGGTTTTTCCTTTGCCGCCCTCCCTTGGCTATCCTCTTGCCAGCCAAGCAGCCTCTCTGCGAACTGCGGCTGGGTTGAGTACTTTTAGCCGTTTGTGGGAGGGCTAGTACTTAGCCATTCGGAGCGTTGGTAATAAAAGCGAAGGCCGGCCGACCGGCTGCTCGGCAGTCGGACGACTAGGTGTGATGCCGGCCCCTACTATATGTGTTTCTTCCTTAGTTGTTTTTCATGTGGGGCACTGTTTTGCAACCCCTGCCCGCCATACAGTCGCTCTGCGAGCTGTGGCTTCAGACAAAGGAAGTTTTGGGTGCAGACACACTACTTGTCCGGCTGCAGGAGGCGGAATATAGCGGAAAGCGGCAAGCCTCCGGGCCAACTGGTCGAACCCGGTGCCAGGCGGAAATAAAACTATTCATACTTATAGGCACAACACTTTATCATATAGATAAAAGAGGGTAGTCCCCGAGCTCTTCTCGGGGGACCCGGAGTCTTTATACATAGTACAAAAGGTAGCGTGATACATACTGCTTTCAACTGTAAAACCTTCGGAGGAGGTTTGCGTTCCATGGCCTCTCCTTCTCTTTGCCTGAATCATCTCTCTTGCGCGCGCTGGGCTTCTGGGCGTCGATCAGATAGTAGGAATCATTGGCCAACACCTTACTGATGATGAAAGGGCCTTCCCAAGGTGCCGAGAGCTTGTGCTGTCTGGCTGTTCGCTGGATCAGCTGGAGCACAAGGTCTCCCTCTAGGCAGGATCTTGGCTTCACCTTGCGGTTGTAGTATCGGCGCAGACTCTGCTGGTAGATGGCCGACCGGCTGAGTGCCAACAGTCGGCCTTCCTCCAGCAAGTCGACGCCGTCTTCTCGCGCCTCCTTAGCGTCCGCCTTGGTGTACATGGTGACTCTTGGGGAGTCGAACTCGATGTCTGTCGGGATGACGGCATCGGCACCGTAGACGAGGAAGAAGGGCATGAAACCGGTTGACTTGTTCGGAGTTGTGCACAAGCTCCAGAGGACGGCCGGCAGCTCATCGAGCCAGCAGCGGGCCGAACGCTCCAGAGGCTCGACCAGTCGGGGCTTGAGGCCAGACAGAATGAGGCCGTTTGCACGCTCCACTTGGCCATTTGACTGCGGGTGAGCAACGGACACTAAATCCAGGTGGATGCCCTGTGTTGCGCAGAAATGAGCCAAGGCTCCTTTGGCGAAGTTGGTGCGGTTGTCGGTGATGATGCTGTGTGGTATGCCGTATCGCATGGTGATGTCGGCGATGAAGGTCACGACAGTCGGCCCATTCAGCTTCTTGAATGGTTTTGCCTCTATCCACTTGGTGAGCTTGTCCACGGCGACAAGCAAATGAGTCATGCCACCGCGGGCCGTCTTGAATGGTCCTACCATATCCAGCCCCTAAACAGCAAAGGGCCAGGCTATGGGAATGGTCTTGAGTGTAGAAGCCGGCAGGTGTGGCTTGGACCGGAACCTCTGACACCCTTGACACTCCTGAACTAGTTCTTTGGCTTCTTCTAGGGCAGTCAGCCAGAAGAACCCATGGTGGAAAGCCTTGGCCACAAGTGATCTTGAAGCCGCGTGGTGGCCGCACTCGCCTTGGTGGATATCCCTGAGTATTGCTTGGCCTTGGTCCATCTCCACACAGTGCTGATAAACCCCGGTGACACTTCGTCGCACTAGCTCTCTGTTGACTATGGTGTAGGCTGCTGCTCGTCTTTGCACTTGTCGGGCCGAGATCTCGTCAGTCGGCACCTCTTTATTCACGAGGAACTTGAGGATTGGCTGAGCCCGCGATGGCACCACAATTTCCTCGACTGCCACTACTGCAACTTGTATGAGGGCGGTTGGGACGGGAGGCGGTGGGTTGGTAGCTGCTTCCGCCTGCTGTGTTGGAGAAGCCCCCGGGCCGACTGCTGAAGTCCCCGAGCCGGGCTCTGAGGTCCCCGAGCCGGATGCGGCTGCAGCAGTCCCCAGGCTACCTATCGAAATCCCTGTGCCACCCTCTGGGACTATCAAGTCGGATCCGACTGCTACGGGAGGGGCCGGCACAAAGATGGAGTCTGAATCAGGAGACAGCTTGACAGGCGGCTTCAGAAGGCGGCGTAGGGCGACGCCGGCTGGTATTGTTTGTCGGGTGGAGCCAATCCGTGCCAAGGCATCTGCTTGCTCGTTGTCATTTCTTGGCATGTGAAGGAACTCGCACCCGTCAAAGTATCCACTGAGTTGCTGCACGAGGAAGCGGTAGCTTGCCAAGTTTGCATCCTTGGCGTCTGATACGTCTCCAACGTATCTATAATTTTTGATTGTTCCATGCTATTATTGAAGGAAATATGCCCTAGAGGCAATAATAAAGTTATTATTTATTTCCTTATAATCATGATAAATGTTTATTATTCATGCTAGAATTGTATTTACCGGAAACATAATACATGTGTGAATACATAGACAAACAAAGTGTCACTAGTATACCTCTACTTGACTAGCTCATTAATCAAAGATGGTTATGTTTCCTAACCATGAACAATGAGTTGTTATTTGATTAACGAGGTCACATCATTAGCAGAATGATCTGATTGACATGACCCATTCCATTAGCTTAGCACCCGATCGTTTAGTATGTTGCTATTGCTTTCTTCATGACTTATACATGTTCCTATGACTATGAGATTATGCAACTCCCGTTTACCGGAGGAACACTTTGGGTACTACCAAACGTCACAACGTAACTGGGTGATTATAAAGGAGTACTACAGGTGTCTCCAATGGTCGATGTTGGGTTGGTGTATTTCGAGATTAGGATTTGTCACTCCGATTGTCGGAGAGGTATCTCTGGGCCCTCTCGGTAATACACATCACATAAGCCTTGCAAGCATTACAACTAATATGTTAGTTGTGAGATGATGTATTATGGAACGAGTAAAGAGACTTGCCAGTAATGAGATTGAACTAGGTATTGGATACCGACGATCGAATCTCGGGCAAGTAACATACCGATGACAAAGGGAACAACGTATGTTATTATGCGGTCTGACCGATAAAGATCTTCGTAGAATATGTAGGAGCCAATATGGGCATCCAGGTCCCGCTATTGGTTATTGACCAGAGACGTGTCTCGGTCATGTCTACATTGTTCTCGAACCCGTAGGGTCCGCACGCTTAAGGTTACGATGACAGTTATATTATGAGTTTATGTATTTTGATGTACCGAAGGTTGTTCGGAGTCCCGGATGTGATCACGGACATGACGAGGAGTCTCGAAATGGTCGAGACGTAAAGATTGATATATTGGAAGCCTATATTTGGATATCGGAAGTGTTCTGGGTGAAATCGGGATTTTACCGGAATACCGGGAGGGTTACCGGAACCCCCCGGGAGCTATTTGGGCCATAGTGGGCCTTAGTGGAAAAGAGAAGGGGCTGCCCTAGTTGGGCTGCGCGCCCCCCTTCCCCTAGTCCTATTAGGACTAGGAGAGGTGGCCGGCCCCCTCCTCCTCTTTTCCCCTCCGAGGAATCCTAGTTGGACTAGGATTGGAGGGGGAATCCTACTCCCAGAGGGAGTAGGACTCTCCTGCGCCTCCCCCCCTTGGCCGGCCAGCCTCCCCTCCTCTCCTCCTTTATATACGGAGGCAGGGGCACCTCTAAACACACAAGTTGACACAAGTTGATCCACGTGATCTATTCCTTAGCCGTGTGCGGTGCCCCCTGCCACCATATTCCTCGATAATACTGTAGCGGAGTTTAGGCGAAGCCCTGCTGCTGTAGTTCATCAAGATCGTCACCACGCCATCGTGCTGACGAAACTCTTCCCCGACACTTTGCTGGATCGGAGTCCGGGGATCGTCATCGAGCTGAACGTGTGCTCGAACTCGGAGGTGCCGTAATTTCGGTACTTGATCGGTTGGATCGTGAAGACGTACGACTACTTCCTCTACGTCGTGTCATCGCTTCCGCAGTCGGTCTGCGTTGGGTACGTAGACAATACTCTCCCCTCGTTGCTATGCATCACATGATCCTGTGTGTGCGTAGGAAATTTTTTGAAATTACTACGAAACCCAATAGTGGTATCAGAGCCTAGGTTATTTATGTTGATGTTATTTGCACGAGTAGAACACAAGTGAGTTGTGGACGATACAAGTCATACTGCCTACCAGCATGTCATACTTTGGTTCGGCGGTATTGTTGGACGAGACGACCCGGACCAACCTTACGCGTACGCTTACGCGAGACCGGTTCCCTCGACGTGCTTTGCACAGAGATGGCTTGCGGGCGACTGTCTCTCCAACTTTAGTTGAACCAAGTATGGCTATGCCCGGTCCTTGCGAAGGTTAAAACGGAGTCTATTTGACAAACTATCGTTGTGGTTTTGATGCGTAGGTGAGATTGGTTCTTACTTAAGCCCGTAGCAGCCACGTAAAACAAGCAACAACAAAGTAGAGGATGTCTAACTTGTTTTTGCAGGGCATGTTGTGATGTGATATGGTCAAAGCATGATGCTGAATTTTATTGTATGAGATGATCATGTTTTGTAACCGAGTTATCGGCAACTGGCAGGAGCCATATGGTTGTCGCTTTATTGTATGCAATGCAATCACGATGTAATGCTTTACTTTATTACTAAACGTTGGTGATAGTCGTGGAAGCATAAGATTGGCGAGACGACAACGATGCTACGATGGAGATCAAGGTGTCGCGCCGGTGACGATGGTGATCATGACGGTGCTTCGGAGATGGAGATCACAAGCACAAGATGATGATGACCATATCATATCACTTATATTGATTGCATGTGATGTTTATCTTTTTATGCATCTTATCTTGCTTTGATTGACGGTAGCATTATAAGATGATCTCTCACTAAATTATCAAGAAGTGTTCTCCCTGAGTATGCACCGTTGCCAAAGTTCGTCGTGCCCAGACACCACATGATGATCGGGTGTGATAAGCTCTACGTCCATCTACAACGGGTGCAAGCCAGTTTTGCACACGCAGAATACTCAGGTTAAACTTGACGACCCTAGCATATGCAGATATGGCCTCGGAACACGGAGACCGAAAGGTCAAGCGTGAATCATATAGTAGATATGATCAACATAATGATGTTCACCATTGAAAACTACTCCATCTCACGTGATGATCGGTCATGGTTTAGTTGATTTGCATCACGTAATCACTTAGAGGATTAGAGGGATGTCTATCTAAGTGGGAGTTCTTAAATAATATGATTAATTGAACTTAAATTTATCATGAACTTAGTACCTGATAGTATCTTGCTTGTTTATGTTGATTGTAGATAGATGGCTCGTGCTGTTGTTCCGTTGAATTTTAATGCGTTCCTTGAGAAAGCAAAGTTGAAAGATGATGGTAGCAATTACACGGACTGGGTCCGTAACTTGAGGATTATCCTCATTGCTGCACAGAAAAATTACGTCCTGGAAGCACCGCTGGGTGCCAGGCCTGCTGCTGGAGCAACACCAGATGTTATGAACGTCTGGCAGAGCAAAGCTGATGACTACTCGATAGTTCAGTGTGCCATGCTTTATGGCTTAGAATCGGGACTTCAACGACGTTTTGAACGTCATGGAGCATATGAGATGTTCCAGGAGTTGAAGTTAATATTTCAAGCAAATGCCCGAATTGAGAGATATGAAGTCTCCAATAAGTTCTATAGCTGCAAGATGGAGGAGAACAGTTCTGTCAGTGAGCATATACTCAAAATGTCTGGGTATAATAATCACTTGATTCAATTGGGAGTTAATCTTCCGGATGATTGCGTCATTGACAGAATTCTCCAATCACTTCCACCAAGCTACAAGAGCTTCGTGATGAACTATAATATGCAAGGGATAAACAAGACTATTCCCGAGCTCTTCGCAATGCTGAAAGCTGCGGAGGTAGAAACCAAGAAGGAGCATCAAGTGTTGATGGTTAACAAGACCAGTAGTTTCAAGAAAAAGGGCAAAGGGAAGAAAAAGGGGAACTTCAAGAAGAACGGCAAGCAAGTTGCTGCTCAAGAGAAGAAACCCAAGTCTGGACCTAAGCCTGAAACTGAGTGCTTCTACTGCAAGCAAACTGGTCACTGGAAGCGGAACTGCCCCAAGTATTTGGCGGATAAGAAGGATGGCAAGGTGAACAAAGGTATATGTGATATACATGTTATTGATGTGTACCTTACTAGAGCTCGCAGTAGCACCTGGGTATTTGATACTGGTTCTGTTGCTAATATTTGCAACTCGAAACAGGGACTACGGAATAAGCGGGCACTGGCAAAGGACGAGGTGACGATGCGCGTGGGAAACGGTTCCAAAGTCGATGTGATCGCAGTCGGCACGCTACCTCTACATCTACCTTCGGGATTAATATTAGACCTAAATAATTGTTATTTGGTGCCAGCGTTGAGCATGACCATTATATCTGGATCTTGTTTAATGCGAGACGGTTATTCATTTAAATCAGAGAATAATGGTTGTTCTATTTATATGAGTAATATCTTTTATGGTCATGCACCCTTGAAGAGTGGTCTATTCTTATTGAATCTCGATAGTAGTAATACAGATATTCATAATATTGAAGCCAAAAGATGCAGAGTTGATAATGAAAGTGCAACTTATTTGTGGCACTATCGTTTAGGTCATATCGGTATAAAGCGCATGAAGAAACTCCATGCTGATGGACTTTTGGAACCACTTGATTATGAATCACTTGGTACTTGCGAACCGTGCATCATGGGCAAGATGACTAAAACACCGTTCTCCGGTACTATGGAGAGAGCAACAGATTTGTTGGAAATCATACATACCGATGTATGTGGCCCGATGAATATTGAGGCTCGTGGCGGATATCGTTATTTTCTCACCTTCACAGATGATTTAAGCAGATATGGGTATATCTACTTAATGAAACATAAGTCTGAAACATTTGAAAAATTCAAAGAATTTCAGAGTGAAGTTGAAAATCATCGTAACAAGAAAATAAAGTTTCTACGATCTGATCGTGGAGGAGAATATTTGAGTTACGAGTTTGGTGTACATTTGAAAAACTGTGGAATAGTTTCGCAACTCACGCCACCCGGAACACCACAGCGTAATGGTGTGTCCGAACGTCGTAATCGTACTTTAGTAGATATGGTGCGATCTATGATGTCTCTTACTGATTTACCGCTATCTTTTTGGGGATATGCTTTAGAGACGGCCGCATTCACGTTAAATAGGGCACCATCAAAATCCGTTGAGACGACGCCTTATGAACTGTGGTTTGGCAAGAAACCAAAGTTGTCGTTTCTTAAAGTTTGGGGCTGCGATGCTTATGTGAAAAAGCTTCAACCTGATAAGCTCGAACCCAAATCGGAGAAATGTGTCTTCATAGGATACCCAAAGGAAACTGTTGGGTACACCTTCTATCACAGATCCGAAGGCAAGACATTCGTTGCTAAGAATGGATCATTTCTAGAGAAGGAGTTTCTCTCGAAAGAAGTGAGTGGGAGGAAAGTAGAACTTGACGAGGTAACTGTACCTGCTCCCTTAAGTAGTTCATCACAGAAAACTGTTTCAGTGACACCTACACCAGTTAGTGAGGAAGCCAATGATAATGATCATGAAACTTCAGATCAAGATACTGCTGAACCTCGTAGATCAACCAGAGTAAGATCCGCACCAGAGTGGTACGGTAATCCTGTTCTGGAGGTCATGCTACTAGATCATGATGAACCTACGAACTATGAAGAAGCGATGGTGAGCCCAGATTCCGCAAAGTGGCTTGAAGCCATGAAATCTGAGATGGGATCCATGTATGAGAACAAAGTATGGACTTTGGTTGACTTGCCCGATGATCGGCAAGCAATTGAGAATAAATGGATCTTTAAGAAGAAGACTGACGCTGATGGTAATGTTACTATCTACAAAGCTCGACTTGTCGCAAAAGGTTTTCGGCAAGTTCAAGGGATTGACTACGATGAGACCTTCTCACCCGTAGCGATTCTTAAGTCCGTCCGAATCATGTTAGCAATTGCCGCATTTTATGATTATGAAATTTGGCAAATGGATGTCAAAACTGCATTCCTGAATGGATTTCTGGAAGAAGAGTTGTATATGATGCAACCAGAAGGTTTTGTCGATCCAAAGGGAGCTAACAAAGTGTGCAAGCTCCAGCGATCCATTTATGGACTGGTGCAAGCCTCTCGGAGTTGGAATAAACGTTTTGATAGTGTGATCAAAGCATTTGGTTTTATACAGACTTTCGGAGAAGCCTGTATTTACAAGAAAGTGAGTGGGAGCTCTGTAGCATTTCTGATATTATATGTGGATGACATATTACTGATTGGAAATGATATAGAATTTCTGGATAGCATAAAGGGATACTTGAATAAAAGTTTTTCAATAAAAGACCTCGGTGAAGCTGCTTACATATTAGGCATTAAGATCTATAGAGATAGATCAAAACGCTTAATTGGACTTTCACAAAGCACATACCTTGACAAAATTTTGAAGAAGTTCAAAATGGATCAAGCAAAGAAAGGGTTCTTGCCTGTGTTACAAGGTGTGAAATTGAGTAAGACTCAATGCCCGACCACTGCAAAAGATAGAGAGAATATGAAAGATGTTCCCTATGCATCAGCCATAGGCTCTATCATGTATGCAATGCTGTGTACCAGACCTGATGTGTGCCTTGCTATAAGTTTAGCAGGGAGGTACCAAAGTAATCCAGGAGTGGATCACTGGACAGCGGTCAAGAACATCCTGAAATACCTGAAAAGGACTAAGGATATGTTTCTCGTATATGGAGGTGACAAAGAGCTCATCGTAAAAGGTTACGTTGATGCAAGCTTTGACACTGATCCGGACGATTCTAAATCGCAAACCGGATACGTGTTTACATTAAACGGTGGAGCTGTCAGTTGGTGCAGTTCTAAACAAAGCGTCGTAGCGGGATCTACATGTGAAGCGGAATACATAGCTGCTTCGGAAGCAGCAAATGAAGGAGTCTGGATGAAGGAGTTCATATCCGATCTAGGTGTCATACCTAGTGCATCGGGTCCAATGAAAATCTTTTGTGACAATACTGGTGCAATTGCCTTGGCAAAGGAATCCAGATTTCACAAAAGGACCAAACACATCAAGAGACGCTTCAACTCCATCCAAGATCTAGTCCAGGTGGGAGACATAGAGATTTGCAAGATACATACGGATCTGAATGTTGCAGACCCGTTGACTAAGCCTCTTCCACGAGCAAAACATGATCAGCACCAAGGCTCCATGGGTGTTAGAATCATTACAGTGTAATCTAGATTATTGACTCTAGTGCAAGTGGGAGACTGAAGGAAATATGCCCTAGAGGCAATAATAAAGTTATTATTTATTTCCTTATAATCATGATAAATGTTTATTATTCATGCTAGAATTGTATTTACCGGAAACATAATACATGTGTGAATACATAGACAAACAAAGTGTCACTAGTATGCCTCTACTTGACTAGCTCGTTAATCAAAGATGGTTATGTTTCCTAACCATGAACAATGAGTTGTTATTTGATTAACGAGGTCACATCATTAGCAGAATGATCTGATTGACATGACCCATTCCATTATCTTAGCACCCGATCGTTTAGTATGTTGCTATTGCTTTCTTCATGACTTATACATGTTCCTATGACTATGAGATTATGCAACTCCCGTTTACCGGAGGAACACTTTGGGTACTACCAAACGTCACAACGTAACTGGGTGATTATAAAGGAGTACTACAGGTGTCTCCAATGGTCGATGTTGGGTTGGCGTATTTCGAGATTAGGATTTGTCACTCCGATTGTCGGAGAGGTATCTCTGGGCCCTCTCGGTAATACACATCACATAAGCCTTGCAAGCATTACAACTAATATGTTAGTTGTGAGATGATGTATTACGGAACGAGTAAAGAGACTTGCCAGTAACGAGATTGAACTAGGTATTGGATACCGACGATCGAATCTCGGGCAAGTAACATACCGATGACAAAGGGAACAACGTATGTTGTTATGCGGTCTGACCGATAAAGATCTTCGTAGAATATGTAGGAGCCAATATGGGCATCCAGGTCCTGTTATTGGTTATTGACCAGAGACGTGTCTCGGTCATGTCTACATTGTTCTCGAACCCGTAGGGTCCGCACGCTTAAGGTTACGATGACAGTTATATTATGAGTTTATGCATTTTGATGTACCGAAGGTTGTTCGGAGTCCCGGATGTGATCACGGACATGACGAGGAGTCTCGAAATGGTCGAGACGTAAAGATTGATATATTGGAAGCCTATATTTGGATATCGGAAGTGTTCCGGGTGAAATCGGGATTTTACCGGAATACCGGGAGGGTTACCGGAACCCCCCGGGAGCTATTTGGGCCATAGTGGGCCTTAGTGGAAAAGAGAAGGGGCTGCCCTAGTTGGGCTGCGCGCCCCCCCTTCCCCTAGTCCTATTAGGACTAGGAGAGGTGGCCGGCCCCCTCCTCCTCTTTTCCCCTCCGAGGAATCCTAGTTGGACTAGGATTGGAGGGGGAATCCTACTCCCAGAGGGAGTAGGACTCTCCTGCGCCTCCCCCCTTGGCCGGCTAGCCTCCCCTCCTCTCCTCCTTTATATACGGAGGCAGGGGCACCTCTAAACACACAAGTTGACACAAGTTGATCCACGTGATCTATTCCTTAGCCGTGTGCGGTGCCCCCTGCCACCATATTCCTCGATAATACTGTAGCGGAGTTTAGGCGAAGCCCTGCTGCTGTAGTTCATCAAGATCGTCACCACGCCGTCGTGCTGACGAAACTCTTCCCCGACACTTTGCTGGATCGGAGTCCGGGGATCGTCATCGAGCTGAACGTGTGCTCGAACTCGGAGGTGCCGTAATTTCGGTACTTGATCGGTTGGATCGTGAAGACGTACGACTACTTCCTCTACGTCGTGTCATTGCTTCCGCAGTCGGTCTGCGTTGGGTACGTAGAAAATACTCTCCCCTCGTTGCTATGCATCACATGATCCTGTGTGTGCATAGGAAATTTTTTGAAATTACTACGAAACCCAACAATTATATTACCCCTTTTGGATGTTTATGGGCTTTATTTTACACATTTATATCATTTTTGGGACTAACCTACTAACCGGAGGCCCAACCCGTATTGCTGTTTTTTTGCCTATTTCAGTATTTCGAATAAAATGAATATCAAATGGAGTCCAAATGGAATGAAACCTTCGGGAGCGTGATTTTTGGAACAAACAGGATCCGTAGAGCTTGGAGTGCAAGTCAAGAAGCTTCCGAGGGCCCCACGAGAAAGGGGGCCGTCCCCCCTTCTGTAGGGCGTACCTCCTGTCTCGTGGGCCCCTCGGGCGGCCACCGACATACTTCTTCCTCCTATATATACCTACGGACCCTGAAAACATCCAGGAGCACCACGAAACAGAATTTCCACCGCTGTAACCTCCTGTATCGGCGAGATCCCATCTTGGAGCCTTCACCGACACTCTGCCGGAGGGGGAGTCGACCACGGAGGGCTTCTACATCAACATCCTTGCCCCTTCGATGAGTTGTGAGTAGTTTACCACAGACCTACGGGTCCATAGTTATTAGCTAGATGGCTTCTTCTCTCTTTTTGGATCTCAATACAATGTTCTCCCCCTCTCTCGTAGAGATCTATTCGATGTAATCTCTTTTTGCGGTGTGTTTGTCGAGATCCGATGAATTGTGGGTTTATGATCAAGTTTATCTATGAATAATATTTGAATCTTTTCTGAATTCTTTTATGTATGATTGAGTTATCTTTCCAAGTCTCTTCGAATTATCAGTTTGGTTTGGCCTACTAGATTGGTCTTTCTTGCCATGGGAGAAGTGCTTATCTTTGGGTTCAATCTTGCGGTGTTCTTACCCAGTGACAGAAAGGATTGTAAGACACGTATTGTAGTGTTGCCATCAAGGATAACAAGATGGGGTTTATATCATATTGCATGAGTTTATCCCTCTACATCATGTCATCTTGCTTAATGCGTTACTCTGTTCTTATGAACTTAATACTCTAGATGCAGGCAGGAGTCGGTCAATGTGTGGAGTAATAGTAGTAGATGCAGGCAAGAGTCAGTCTACTTGTTATGGACGTGATGCCTATATACATGATCATGCCTAGATAATCTCATAACTATGCGCTTTTCTATCAATTGCTCAACAGTAATTTGTTCACCCACCGTAATACTTATGCTATCTCGAGAGAAGCCTCTAGTGAAACCTATGACCCCCGGGTCTATCACTTATCATATTTGCTTTCAATCTACTTTTATTTGCATCTTTACTTTTTGCATCTATATTACAAAATACCAAAACTATATTACTATCTCTATTAGATCTCACTTTCGTAAGTGGCCTGAAGGGATTGACAACCCCTTTATTGCGTTGGTTGCGAGTTCTCAGTTTGTTTATGTAGGTGCGTGGGACTTTTGAGGAGCCTCCTACTGGATTGATACCTTGGTTCTCAAAAACTGAGGGAAATACTTATGCTACACTTGCTGCATCACCCTCTCCTCTTCGGGGAAAACCAACGCTAGCTCAAGACGTAGCAAGAAGGATTTCTGGCGCCATTGCCGGGGAGGTCTTCGCTCAAGTCAAGACATACCAAGTACCCATCACAAACCCATCTCCCTCGCATTTACATTATTTGCCTCTCATTTTCCTCTCCCCCACTTCACCCTTGTCGTTTTATTCGCCCTCTCTTTCCCAATCTCCTCTCTCTTTCGCTTGCCTTTCTGTTTGCTTATGTTTCCATGTGCCTTCTATGTGCTTGTATCTTTGCTTGCTAAAAATCTATTGATATGGATTGACTTAAAGTGTTCTACTTGGATCATCTTCGATCCTTATGCGCTCGTGCTGAAACCCCAACTAGCCTAGTTGATGGGAAATCTTTAGATGAGCATGCTCATTTTGTGCGTCATCGTTTGTCTGAAAAAGGGAATGTCTTATGGTATCATTTAAATAGTTTTCTATGCTATGCTTGGAATCTTTGTGAAATTTGTGATTTTACTTGTTGCTCTAAGAACCCTAAAAAACACCTTCCCTACCTATGTGAGTTCAATGATAATGAAATCTTATCTTCTTATGCAAAGGGTGTTTATAGTTACTATGATATTGAACAAATTGAAGAATTTGTCGTTTTTAAGGGTGCTCATGAAATTGCTTCTTTGATTGAAAAGTATGATTTTACTCTCAAAAAGTCTGAAAATTTCGTCATACTTAAATATTGCAATGAAAACTTTGCTCATAACGTCTATGTCCAGGAATTTATTGAAAGAATGACCGTTGCTTTGGAAGAAAATAATGATATGCATGAATCTATAAATAGTGATGATTCTGATGATTTGGTTGAAATATCCCTTGACGAACATGATGCTTGCTATTCTTGTGGCCATGATGCCAATATTTATGAAGACGAATTTGCTATAGATCCTTATGTTAAACATGAGATCGTTGCTATTGCACCCATACTTGGTAGTTCCTTCGATAAAAAGCATGATTGCAATGATTTTACTATAATTTCTCTTGATGTCAATTGTGCTAATAATATGCAAAACCCTAAGCTTGGGGATGCTAGCTTTGCTATGTCTACTATTTGTTGCAATGATCATGATTGGGGAGATTCTTTTTATGATCTTGAAAATTTATTTAAGCCCCATGATGAATATGAGATTGATAATAGTGTTTGTAATAATATTGAAAGTGAGTTTGGAAGAGTGTCAACTTTAGATCCCACATATTTGGAGTATGTTCAATCTTATGATATTCTTGATAAAAGTGGGTTCGGAAAGGTCATGACTTTAGTTAATGTTAATCCCACTATTTTGGAAGAGTGTCAACTTTGCATGCATGTGGATCGTGTTGAAAATATTTTATGTGATAGATATTTTGTTGAATTTGCTTATGATCCTACATGTAATTATTATGAGAGAGGAAAATATGGTTGTAGAAATTTTCATGTTACTAGATTACCTCTCTCCATGTTGAGATTGCTATCATCTCTTTGTTCTTCCTTGCATATGCTAACTTTTGCTTGCCTTGATAATTTGTTTGCTTACAAGATGCCTATGCATAGGAAGTATGTTAGACTTAGATGTGTTTATCATGTGTTTCATTATGCTCTCTTTGTGCTTCAATTCTTGTCTTTCATGCGAGCATCATTAAAATTATCAATGCCTAGCTAGGGGCGTTAAACAATAGCGCTAGTTGGGAGGCAACCCAATCTTCTTTATGTTTTTTTTGCTCCTGTTTAGGAATAAATCTTGCATCTACTCTCTGTTTAGATGCGTTTTTATCTTTTAGTTAGTGTTTGTGCCAAGTAGAACCTATAGGATAAACTACGATGATAGTTGATTTGATTCTGCTGAAAAACAGAAACTTTGCGCTCACGAAAAAAATTCAATAAATCACAGAATCGTTATTTTGCATTTATTCTTTTTGATGCTGATCAATAGACAACTTTTCCAGTACGTCCTATTTTGGTAGGATTTTTAGAGTTCCAGAAGTTTGCGTTAGTTTCAGATTGCTACAGACTGTTTTGTTTTTGACAGATTCTGTTTTTCGTGTGTTGTTTGCTTATTTCAATGCATCTATGGCTAGTAAATTAGTTTATAAACCATAAGGAAGTTTGAATACAGTAGGTTTAACACAAAAATAAATAAAGAATGAGTTCATGGCAGTACCTTATGTGGTGGTTTTGTTTTCTTTCACTAATGGAGCTTATAAGATTTCCTGTTGAGTTTTGTGTTGTGAAGTTTTCAAGTTTTGGGTAAAGCTTTTATGGACTATCGAATAAGGAGTGGCAAGAGCCTAAGCTTGGGGATGCCCATGGCACCCCAAGATATTCAAGGATAGCCAAAAGCCTAAGCTTGGGGATGCCCCGGGAAGGCATCCCCTCTTTCATCTTCATTCATTGGTAACTTTATTGGAGCTATATTTTTATTCGCTACATGATATGTGTTTTGCTTGGAGCGTCGTGTATTATATTAGTCTTTGCTTTTTAGTTTGCCACAATCATCGTTGCTGTACACACCTTTTGGGAGAAGCCTATTTGATTAGAATTTTCTAGAATACTCCATGTGCTTCACTTGTATCTTTTGAGCTTGATAGTTTTCGCTCTAGTACTTCACTTATATCTTTTAGAGCAAGGCGGTGGAATAATTTTGAAGAAATTGCTAGTCTCTCATGATTCACTTATATTATTTTGAGAGTCTTTTAGAACAGCATGGTATTTGCTATGGTTACAAAGTTGGTCTTAGAATGATGATCATCCAAGTTGGGTATAATAAAAACTATCATAGAAAAAGAATTGGATGCTATGATCAACTTGATGCTTGATAATTGTTTTGAGATATAAAGGTAGTAATGTTAGGGTCATGCTAGTGGGTAATTATGAAATTGAGAAATACTTTTGTTGAAGTTGGCAAGTCCCGTAGCATGCACGTATGGTAAAAGTTGTGTGACAAATTTGTTGCATGAGGTGTTCTTTTGATTGTTTTCCTTATGAGTGGCAGTCGGGGATGAGCGATGGTCTTTTCCTACCAATCTATCCCTCTTGGGGCATGCGTAGTAGTACTTTTCTTCGAGGGCGAAGTAGACTTTTGCAATAAGTATATGAGTTCTTTTTTGACTAATGTGAGTCCATGGACATATGCACACTCATCCTTTTACTTTGCTAGCCTTTATTATTACCGTGCAACTTTTGCCAGTATCATAAACCCTTTATTTACCTTCCTCAAAACAGCCACCATACCTACCTATTATGGCATTTCCATAGCCATTCCGAGATATATTGCCATGCAACTTTCCACCGTTCCGTTCATATGACACACAAAACTTTTGTCATATTGCTCTTTGCATGATCATGTAGTTGACATCGTATTTGTGGCAAGGCCACCTTCATAATTTTCATACATGTCGCTCTTGATTCATTGCATATTCCGGTACACCGCCGGAGGCATTCATATAGAGTCATATCTTGTTCTAGCTTTGAGTTGTAATTCTTGAGATGTAAATCCATAAAAGTGTGATGATATTCATTATTAGAGCATTGTCCTAGTGAGGAAAGGATGATGAAGGCTATGATTCCCCCACAAGTCGGGATGAGACTTTGGACTTTACAAAAACAAAGAAAAAAATGAGAAAAGAAAAAAATGAGAAAGGCCAAAAAGAAAAAAAAATAGGCCAAAGAAAAAAAAGAAAAAAAAGAAAAAAAAGAAAAAAATGAGAGAAAAAGAGAGAAGGGACAGTGCTACTATCTCTTTTTCCACACTTGTGCTTCAAAATAGCACCATGATTTTCATGATAGAGAGTCTCCTATGTTGTCATTTTCATATACTAAGTGGGAACTTTGCATTATAGAACTTGGCTTGTATATTCCAATGATGGGCTTCCTCAAAATGCCCTAGGTCTTCGTGAGCAAGCAAGTTGGATGCACACCCACTTAGTTTCTTTTGTTGAGCTTTCATATATTTATAGCTCTAGTGCATCTGTTGCATGGCAATCCCTACTCACTCACATTGATATCTATTAATGGGCATCTCCTTATAGCCCGTTAGTACAGCTAGTTGATGTGAGACTATCTTCTCCCTCTTTTTGTCCTCACAACCACCATATACCACCATAGTGTTATGTCCATGGCTTACGCTCATGTATTGCGTAAGAGTTGAAAAAGCTGAAGCGCGTTAAAAAGTATGAAACAATTGCTCGGCTCGTCATCGGGGTTGTGCATGATGGGAGTATTTTGTGTAATGAAAATGAAGCATGGCCTAACTATATGATTTTGTAGGGATAAGCTTTCTTTGGCTATGCTATTTTGATAGGACACGATTATTTGTTAGTATGCTTTGAAGCATTATTATTTTTTATGTTTTATAAGCTTTTATTTTGAATCATCTGGATCTGAACATTCATGCCACAATAAAGAAAATCACATTACGAATTATGCTAGGTAGCATTCCACATCAAACATTTCTTTTTTATCATTTACCTACTCGAGGACGAGCAGGAATTAAGCTTGGGGATGCTTGATACGTCTCCAACGTATCTATAATTTTTGATTGTTCCATGCTATTATATTACCCCTTTTGGATGTTTATGGGCTTTATTTTACACATTTATATCATTTTTGGGACTAACCTACTAACCGGAGGCCCAGCCCGTATTGCTGTTTTTTGCCCATTTCAGTATTTCGAAGAAAAGGAATATCAAACGGAGTCCAAACGGAATGAAACCTTCAGGAGCATGATTTTTGGAATGAACATGATCCGGAGAGCTTGGAGTGCAAGTCAAGAAGCTTCCGAGGGCCCCACGAGATAGGGGGCCCCCCTGTAGGGCGCGCCCCCTGTCTCGTGGGCCCCGCGGGCGGCCACCGACGTACTTCTTCCTCCTATATATACCTACGGACCCCGAAAACATCCAGGAGCACCACGAAACACAATTTCCACCACTGTAGCCTCCTGTATCCGCGAGATCCCATCTTGGAGCCTTCGCCGGCACTCTGCCGGAGGGGGAATCGACCATGGAGGGCTTCAACATCAACATCCTTGCCCCTCTGATGAGTTGTGAGTAGTTTACCACAGACCTACGGGTCCATAGTTATTAGCTAGATGGCTTCTTCTCTCTTTTTGGATCACAATACAATGTTCTCCCCCTCTCTTGTGGAGATCTATTCGATGTAATCTCTTTTTGTGGTGTGTTTGTCGAGATCCGATGAATTGTGGGTTTATGATCAAGTTTATCTATGAATAATATTTGAACCTTCTCTGAATTCTTTTATGTATGATTGAGCTATCTTTCCAAGTCTCTTGGAATTATCAGTTTGGTTTGGCCTACTAGATTGGTCTTTCTTGCCATGGGAGAAGTGCTTAGCTTTGGGTTCAATCTTGTGGTGTTCTTACCCAGTGATAGAAAGGGTTGCAAGACACATATGTATTGTTGCCATCGAGGATAACAAGATGGGGTTTATATCATATTGCATGAGTTTATCCCTCTACATCATGTCATCTTGCTTAATGCGTTACTTTGTTCTTATGAACTTACTACTCTAGATGCAGGCAGGAGTCGGTCGATGTGTGGAGTAATAGTAGTAGATCTAGGCAAGAGTCGGTCTACTTGTTATGGACGTGATGCCTATATACATGATCATGCCTAGATAATCTCATAACTATGCGCTTTTCTATCAATTGCTCGATAGTAATTTGTTCACCCACCGTAATACTTATGCTATCTTGAGAGAAGCCTCTAGTGAAACCTATGGCCCCGGGGTCTATCTCTTATCATATTTGCTTTCAATCTACTTTTATTTGCATCTTTACTTTTTGCATCTATATTATAAAATACCAAAAATATATTACTATCTCTATTAGATCTCACTTTCGTAAGTGGCCGTGAAGGGATTGACAACCCCTTTATTGCGTTGGTTGCAAGTTCTCAGTTTGTTTGTGTAGGTGCGTGGGACTTTTGAGGAGCCTCCTACTGGATTGATACCTTGGTTCTCAAAAGCTGAGGGAAATACTTACGCTACACTTGCTGCATCACCCTCTTCTCTTCGGGGAAAACCAACGCTAGCTCAAGACATAGCAACGTCCCCGTCGCCTGACGACTGTTGGACCACCAAGTCGGAGTCACCATAGCACAGGATCCGACGGATGCCGAGTTCCTTCGCAAGCCGGAGCCCGTGTATGAGTGCTTCATATTCAGCTACATTGTTGGAGGCGGCGAAGTGGACTTGTAGCTCGTATTTGAGCTTGTCGCCTTTGGGAGAGGTGAGGACGATGCCGGCTCCCAGGCCGGTGCACATTTTTGAAACATCAAAATGCATCCGCCAATGGGTGGAGTCTGGTGCAGGCGGCAAATATTGGGTCTCGGCCCAGTCGACGAGGAAGCCGGCCAGCACTTGTGACTTGATGGCGGTGCGAGGCTGGTAGTAGATGGTGTAAGGGCCAGATCAATAGCCCACTTGGCCACTCGGCCGGAGGCGTCTCGGCTCCCAATGATCTCAGCAAGCGGAGCCATGCACACGATGGTTATTGGGTGCTCTTGAAAGTAAGGTTCCAGCTGCTTGGCAGCAAAATGCACACCGTAGCACATCTTCTGGTAGTGTGGGTAGTTTTTCTTGGAGGTGGACGGTACTTCGCTCAAGTAATACAATGGTCTCTGGACCGGCAATGCTCTGTCCTCCTCCTTGCGCTCCACCACAATAACTACGCCGACAACCCGACTGGTGGCTGCAATGTAGAGGAGCATGGGCTCCTTCTCAGTTAGAGCCGCCAGGATAGGTGGGGTTGCCAACATCTTCTTGAGTTGGAGAAATGCTTCGTCCGCCTTATCATTCCACTCGAAAAAAGTGGTCTTCTTCATGAGTTGGTACAGGGGAAGAGCCTTCTCGCCCAGCCGGCTGATGAAATGGCTAACTGACACCAAGCAGCCGGTGAATTTCTCAATGTCCAGCAGTCGGGTGGGCACTTCCATCCTCTCAATTGCCTTGATCTTCACAGGGTTGCACTTTATGCCGCGCTCTGATACCAGGAAGCCAAGAAGCTGGCCGACTGGTACTCCAAAGATGCATTTCTCCGGGTTTAGCTTGATCTGGAATCAGGTTCTCAAAAGTTTCCTTGAGATCTTCTAGCAGTGTACCGCGCTTCTCCGTCTTCACCACCACATCATCCACATAGACATGGGCATTTCTGCCGAGCTGCTTGAGGAGGCACTTCTGCATGCAACGCTGAAAGGTGGCGCCGGCATTTCACAAGCCGAACGTCATGGTCAGGTAGCAGAAGGCTCCAAAGGGCGTGATGAAGGCGTTCTTCAGCCTGTCTGCCAGATTCAGCTTTACTTGGTGGTAGCCTGAATATGCATCCAAGAAGCTCAACAGCTCGCATCCGGCTGTGGAGTCTATCACTTGATTAATCCTTGGCAGGGCAAACGGATCTTTGGGGCAGGCCTTGTTAAGGCTGGTATAGTCAATACACATACGCCACTGCTTGTTCTTCTTCAACACTAGGACTGGGTTGGCAAGCCATTCTGGAAAGAACACTTCCATGATAAATCCGGCTACCAGAAGCCGGGCTATCTCTTCTCCAACAACTCTTGTCTTCTCTTCTAACAGGCGGCGCAAGGGCTGCCTGACCGGCTTGACGTCAGGTCAGACATGTAGTTTGTGCTCGGCGAAATCCGTCAGAACACCTGGCATGTCTTTGGGAGACCATGCAAAGATGTCCCGATTCTCATGGAGGAAATTGACGAGCTCGCTTTCCTATTTGCTGTCTAGGTTCGCACCTACGACAGCGTGCCTCTGCGGGTGCTCTGGGTCCAAGGGTATCTTCTTGGTTTCCTTTGCCGGCTTGAACGAGCCCTCCACGTCCGACTCCTTGGGGGCGGGTGACATTTCCGGCTTCTTGCCTGCCATCGCCACCACCCGTTCTAGGAGCCGCTTCTCGGCTGCAATCACAAGGGACTCGGCCAGCTGGCTACTGTCTGCAGCGCAGGCGGCCGACTTCTTGTAGTCTCCGACTACAGTTAGGATTCCCTTGGTACTTGGCATCTTCATCTTGAGGTAGGCGTAGTGGAGGACCGCCATGAATTTTGCCAGGGCAGGTCGGCCAAGCAGTGCATGGTAAGGGCTCTCTAAGTCCACCACCTCAAACCAAGCTGGCTCTCGGCGGAAATGATTCTTGTCTCCAAAGAGGACATCAATCTGGATCTTGCCGATTGGTGAGCAGGAAAGGCCAGGGACTATGCCATGGAATACAGTCCGACTGGGGAGGAGCTGCTTCTGCTTGATTCCCAACTTCTCCATTGTGTCGCGGTACAGGATATTTATGTTGCTGCCACCATCTATCAAGACCCTCGAGAAACAAGCTGCCCGCCTTTCTGTTGTGAGGGTCGCATCCAGGAATAAGGCGTTGGAACCGAGGGAAGGCATTACTTCCGGATGGTCGGCCCTGCTCCAGCTGATGGGCTTCTCGAACCAGTGCATGAACTCTGGGGTGCTTGAGGCTACTACATGCACCTCTTGCTGTTGTTGCCGTCTGCTGCGCCTATCACTGGCCACACAAGTGAACACGACAAAGGCTCCGTTTTCTGCAAGATGCTCATCTTGAATGGCGTCGACTGTCCGGGCCGCCGGCTACTGGGGCGGAGGAGGCGGCGGGCCGGCAGGTGGAGGAGGTAGGAGGCCATCTCCCTTAGCAATCCTGGTGAGCCAGTGACACTTCCGAGTGGTGTGGTTCGACGGCTTCGCGCCACTGTGAAACTTGCAGGGAGCATCAAGGGTCTGCTCGTACGAGAAGGCGGGTAGCCAGTTGGGCTTGCCGCCCTTATGACGCTTGGGCGCTGGCTGCCCCTCCGGCTGCTGATCCTCGACTATCGCCACCTGTCGGCTGTTGGAGGCCGGCTGGGTGGCCTTCCACTTGTTGTTGCTTGGGGGTTGTCTCCGACTGGTCTCGCCAGCCAGAGTCCGAGGAGCCTGAGGTGCTACCTTGCCGGATGCATCGACTAAGATCTTCGCCTTCATGGAGGAGTCGGCCGTGGCGTGCTTGTCAGCGATGATTAACAGTTCGCCGAGAGTCGCAGGCTCGTCGCAGAGAAGTCGGTGCTTGAGGAGGGTGCCTTCTCGGCACCCGGCGGTGAAGTACTCGATGGCCTGCACCTCGTGCACGCCCTCGCAGGAGTTGTGCAGCTCGGCCCAGCGCGTGAGATAGTCGTGAGTTGATTCGCTGGGCCCTTGGACGCACACGGAGAGCTGCCGGGGCTTGGGAGGCCGCTTGTACGTGCTGGTGAAGTTGCGAATGAAGGCCTCGGTGAAATCCACCCAGCTATTGATGATGCGGGGCTTCAGTCTATTGAGCCACGTCCGGGCCGTCCCTTGAAGCATGAGAGGGACGTATTTCATGGCGACACGCTTGTTGCCGTTTGCTATGCTGACGGCCGTGGAGTAGTCGACCTGCCAGTCCTCCGGCTTCATGGAGCGGGTGTATTTGGGCGTATCTCGCGGGAGAGTGAACCCTTTGGGGAAGGGCTCATCTGGGATCCTAGGGCCGAAACAGGGCAGGCCCAACGCGTCTTCTTCTTCTAGCGCCAGGGATCGGTTGAGGCGATCGATCCGATGGCGGGTGTCATTTTCTCCGACTCCTTCTCGGTGGCCAAGGCGGTCGCCAAGTGTCGGGTGCGTGACAGGAGGCGGAGTGGGGTGCCTTGATCCATGAGGCGGGGGAGGTGGCAGGTCGCCTCGCCGCTCCACCGCATGAGGGCGACCGTCCTTGTCTCGCTCGATGGAGAGGCGCGTCTGGCTGCGGTTGGCAGCCGGCTCGTGGCCTTTTCCTCCGCGGGCGCCACCAGTCGGCGTCCGGGATGTCGCCCCGTGATCTTGGCGAGGGGGTGGATTGTTGTTTTGTCGGGCTGGAGCATCAGCGCGGCAGGCGGCTTCGTGCTACGCGGTGGCTGCGTCTAGGAGCTGCTGGACTCACTCCGTCATGTGGCGGCTCTCATCACCGTCGTATTTGTCCAGCTCATCCGTCACCGCCTGGGCGGCCCGGAAGTTCTCTGCAGGCGTGGGATAGACGGGGTGCTCCGCCCCGAACATGCTGGCAATGGTAGCGCCACGCTGCCGAACCGTGCCAAGGCGGCTAGGCCCCTCAGGAGCCGGCGTGCCGCCTATGGCTCGGTCCATCTCGCGCCGGTAGGCGTCCGAGAGCCGGCGCATGCTGGCCAGGCGGCCAGCGTTTTCAAGAAGCTGGAGGCGGCGCGCCTCCAGCGCCTCAGCATCCGTGCCCTCGGGGATGGGCGCTGTTAGGTCGCGCAGAGTCGTGTCGAGGGGATCTTGAGCATGCGCGTCCGAGTGCTCTCCGTTATTGATGACAAGCACCTCCGTGCCGGTGCTCCCACCACTTTGCTCGCTAGGAGGTGGCTCATCGTAGACCACCATGTTGGAGGGGAACGCATCGAACGACACCGTGTCAGAGTCGACGATCGTCGGATCGGTGGAGCCAACAGACTCCAGGTCCACAGCAGGCTCGCTGGTGACATGGAGCTTGTCGAGGAGGCCGACGAGGCGTCTCTCAGGGAAGCTAGTGCCCGCGTCGGAGGCCGGCTCGTCGGAGTGGTCGATCTCGCCAACGAGGTCGGCGAGGCAGCTCGCCGCGCAGGCGATCTCCGCGCCGTGCAACGCGTCGGGGCTGACGCCATCAGGCGTGCTGGGCTGGCTTTGCTCGCCAGGAAGGAACAGGGTTCCCGTCCAGAGTAGATCTCCGGAAGACGGTGCACCTCGCCCCACCGTGGGCGCCAAATGTCGGGGGTTGGGTGCGATATATGCCAAAGGATGGCTTATCATGGTGGGAGCGAGTAGAACGTCGCCGGTGCTTGGAAGCGGGATAAGGTGTAGACACGTACGCCGGTGGACTTTACCCAGGTTGGGGGCTCTCCGTGGAGATAATACCCCTACTCCTGCTCTGCGGGGTCTTCGCATGATCACTATGGCACTAGTGATGATACAAGTTGCTCCTTGAGCTGTGTCTAGAGGTAGGAGAAGGCAAGGTTAGCTCTTCGCTGCCCTAGGTAACTGGCTAGTTCTATCAGGGTTGGAACCCTTTGCATGGGTGGCCTGGGGGGATTATATAGGCATGCCCCCAGGGGTACAATGGTAATCGGGCCGGCTGCTGGGCCCGGCTGTCAGTGTCTCCAGCCTCCGGCTTCTCCGCCGACCGTTGGGGCCCGCCGCCTGGTGGGCCCCGCCGACTGACTGGTGGCTGCTTATTGTAGCCGTGCCGTTGATGAAAAGGGCTTGGTCATCTCGGTGTGGCTACAGTCCCACCGCCTGGTGGGAGGTCACTGTAGCCACACCTGGTCTCATCAGCTTAATGGCATGCTTGCCTCAGGGCAAGGGACGGCTGCCTACTGGAGGCCGGCCCCTCTCGAGTCTGTCTGGTTGGGCTTCCGCCATCTTCTACGGGGTCACTGCCCGATAGGGCTCGCCACCGGCAGGCCGTACCGACAGGCCGTCGTGGGGAACAGGACTCCGCCTGCTTGGGGCGACGTCAGGGGAGACATGGCACAATGCCCCGTCGTGCGGAGATCCCCGCTTGTACGGAGCACTGTAGCCATGCCTGTCCCGGGCGTCGGGGGCGACGTGCTTCACTGTAGCCATGCTCTAACTTGTACTCTTGATGGGGGCTCGGTTGTTCCAAGGCCGCGAGGTGGCCGCATGCTTGATGCCGCCCTCTCTAGAGGCCGCCGGGCTGAAGCCGGCCACTTTGCAGTGTCGTAGGCTGGGGTTGGCCGCCCTCTGGTAGCCGGCCGTCTGGCCAGCCGGCCCCTAGAGGGCGGAGCTTCAACTTGAGGCCCAGCTAGGCGGGGCTGGCCCAAAGTCTTGATAAGTCCTGGGACCTGGGTGAGGCTACCCATGGCCCATTACTCCGACACCCGTAGCCCAAACCCTAGATCAGATCCCCCATCGCACCCCTCCTCCCCGCTCCCAATCTCCCCGCCGCCGCGGCCACCTCCTCCCCGTCCCTGTCCTCTCCCACCCACCGCCGACCTCACCGTCCACCTCACCCACCACCGCCGACCTCATCCCTCCCTCCCCTCACCATCTCTCCCTACCCTAACTCAAATCAATGCCCTCTCATCCTCTCCCCCGGTTCAGACCGACCACCGTCCACAACCCCCACCCGATTCAGATCGACCACACCTTACCGGAGAGTGAGAGGCGTCGCCCCCAGCGACTACGGCTGGCTTGCTCACCGGCATGTGTGTGCGTGCTTCAAATCCTTCGATGTGCGGCGCTCCATGGGGCTGGTGGACCGCGACGCGCGCGTGGATTGCCTAGGGTTGGCGGTGGCAGTGCTGCACGCCGTGTCTCCGGCCACCATGACGGTGACAGCACGAACCTCGGAGACCGTCATCCACCTCCCGCTGCAGGACGAGTTCGTCGTCTTCCCACGGCCCGCCCGCTCCTCGACCGCCTCCCTGGCACGGCGCGCCCCCACCTCTCCGTCTCCCCCTTGCCCTTCGCCCCCACCAACTCGGTCCGCTTCGCCGCCCGCAGCGGTGGCTCCCGCGCTGTCTCCCTCCGCGCCTCCGTGCCGCCAGGTCCGTGGTCAAACCAGATGTTGGATGTTCTCCTCCACGCATATTTTTAAAGTGAAATATGTAGGATCGTTTTATCTTGGAAGGATTCAGATTGAATCCCCTTGCCAGACTTCTTCTGTTGTGAGAACCGATAAACTGAAGCCAGATCGATGCATAGATGCATACCATGTGAAATATGTAGCGATGGCCATAGGGGCTGATCTTGATGTAGCAGTGGCGTGCCTCATTATGTTGATTCAGTCAGCTGAAAATTGTCGATTAGAGATTGGTGAGTGCGTAATTGATGGCGTTGCCTGGCCTGTATTGCCTAAGTTAGTTGCCTGCTAGTAGCTTGTGTGCCAAAGTGGTTGTCCCCACTAGGCTTATAATCAGCGCGACCCCATCCTAATTGCAGATCTTCCATCCACGACCCCTATTAAACAATTTAGACAACATGGGTAGATCAGACACATGCTCCCACTAGGCAATCCTACTTCTGGTTGCAGTATCAGCCTATCAGGTGGGAAAGCAGTTATGTTACGCGTGTGGCATGTTTCTGTTCTCTTCTCTGTGGCATTCTGGAGTTTGTTTGTACCAGATAAAAACTTAAATAGATAATAATGTAATTGTTATACATTAGTTTGATCATTATATGATGTATCTGGTATGCGGTATGCATATATCTTGCTATCTGTATCTATCGTTAGTAGATACTAGTAGTTAGGTACTTAGGCATTGGTTGTATAATTCCTATCCATCCAGGGGATTAAGCAAAGATGTTGTCATTATAAGTTCTTTCCTTGTAAACTTATGATGCACCCGTCCTGGCTGAGAGATGCACTTATTGGTGCTGATTTGAATTGATGTTTGTGACTGTTCTACAGATGCAGTAGACTGATGTTTATTGCTGTTTTGTTAATTGTATAGGACGGGGATGCATCCAAGGTGGAGTATAGGGTGTGGAACCCCTTCAGATCCAAGCTGGCTGCTTGTGTGCTCGGTGGTGTGGACAACATCTAGATTATAAGTCCTTTTTGTGCCTCCGCTTGCATTCTGGATTGTTTGAATACCTTTTGTTTTGTCAAGGATGTAATTCATACTAGAACCATTGTTGTAGTAGCTGACTTTGTGGTTCTTGGTTCAGGCTCCTGGAACACGTGTGTTGTACCTCGGAGCTGCCTTTGGAACAACCGTGTCTCATGTGTCTGACATTGTTGGACCGGTGAGATCTCGTCGCTATTTCCTTTGTGTATTTCAAGTGAATGCTGCTTAATGTGAGTTGTCTTAACGAAGTCTTGTCAGTTTCCAGACTGGGTTGGTGTATGCCATTGAATTATCTCACCGGAGTGGTAGGGATCTTGTCAACATGGCCAAGAAGAGGACCAATGTCATCCCCATCACTGAGGATGCTAGGCACCCGACAAAGTAACGGATGCTGGTCAGCATGGCTCAAGCTGTACCAGATCAGGTATCTTGCTTTCCATGTTCGCCCCTTTCTTTATGCTTGCTAGCTGCATCTGGCGCAAAGCTCGGTTTCTTCTGCTGCTAATTCAGCGCCGCAACTGCAGCTCATTGGTTGCATGGTCTTCGGTTTTGTCGTGCTGATTCGGTGTTGTAGGATGTATGTAGTACTGTCTTCAAACCATGATGCATTCATTTGTTGTGTGGTCCGTGGATTAACTAGAATTAGCTGGTTCACTCGGATTAGTCTGTGTTAACATTGTAAGTTAGCAAGACCATGTCTAGTGAGACATATCAGCAAGAGCAGCTGCATTTGCTTCAGTTGTACTCTATATGTTTGAGAGAGATATATCTTTAGAATATTGCCTTCATATACTATCTAATTTCTGCAGTTATTGAAGTTAAAATGCACGATGTTGGTGACTAACCAGAAAAGTTCTTTGAGTTCCATACATTGAGTAAAACATTTCAATCTGTCATTGAGTTAGCTATATATATCTGTGATGCCATTTCTGTACTGTGATAGTTTCTCATATTTTTGTATTATACTTGTGTACATTATTCCTATTTGAAGTCATCAACTGAGCTGTTGTAAACATTCCTGCCTTGTGCTGCTTCCTTTTTCATGCTTTGCTACTATAGATGATTTGCTTGAACTGAGATGATTGGTGTATTTGTGCTTATAATTATGCTTCTATGTGATTGTTGCAGCATGACCCAACCAAATAAACATTTTATGCCTTGATCTAGCTCTAAAAGTGTGGTGTTACCTCTCTTTACAGGAGCTCTAGGCTGAAGAAATTTTGAAGAAGCTTGAAGCCCGACAAAGTAAAGAGTAGCCAGTAATAATGTAGTGCTAGTTATGTTGTACAGTAGCCAGCATATCTGGTTGTATGAACACTATTGTAAATACTGTAATTTCGTATTTGTATAGTAGTCAGGATATATGGTGCTAATATTGGCTATCATTTTACAGTTTCATATGTTCTCTTGCCATTTGAAATATTTTTCATTTGTTTATTGTGAAAGTTTGAGAAATAGAAAGATGACCAGTGTGACAAACGAAAAGGCCAAGGCCCAAAAAGTAGATGGAATGTAAAAAGGCCGAGGCCCAAAACAGAAATGGACTATAAAAGGGTTGAGGGTGAAAAAAATGTACTATAAAAGGCAATGGCTAAGAAAAAAATGCCGAATTGCTGGGCTAGGCCCATGTAGCTAGCAAAAAATAACAGGAAAAAATACATTAAAAAGGCCGAATTGCTGGGATCGGCCCATGTAAAACACCGAATCGGACCTGGCTGATTCTTGTGCCACATCAGTTTGCCATGCTGGATGCCTACATGGCTGGGAAGGTTGCTAGTGACCAAAAATTTGGTCGTGGAAGAAGGTCACTAATTTCAGTTTATGACAGTCAGCTTTTGACCTTCTGTTTTTGGTCACAAAAAGGTCGCAAATGAAAAACTATGACCTTTCAGCGACCAATAGTGAGGGTCACAAGTTGACATATTTCTTGTAGTGATCATTTACAATGTTGATCCAGTTGTTCCCACTGCTTATATTGAAACAACCACCTTTCCCTGTTAGGATGAAGGAACATGCTAAAACTTCAACTGTGGTTAACAAAAGTTATGTTAGAACACCCAAACCAGCTGAACAAAACAGAGTTGAACCTAGTGTTGCTATGATTAAAGATCTCTTAGTCGATAATATTGATGGGCATGTTATTTACTTCTGTGATGAAGCTTCTAGAATTGCCAAACCCGATAAAAAGGAAACATAGACCAGTTGTTGGCATGCCTGTTGTCTCAGTTAAGATAGGAGATCACTATTATCATGGGTTATGTGACCTAGGTGCTAGTGTGAGTGCTATTACTTTTTCCTTATATGAAGAAATTAAAAATGAAATAGCACCTGCTGAAATAGAAGACATAGATGTTACTATTAAACTTTCCAATAGAGATACTATATCACCAATTGGGATTCTTAGAGATGTTGAAGTCTAGTATGGGAAAATAAAATACCCTACCGATTTTCTTGTTCTTGGCTCCCCACAAGATAAATTTTGTCCCATTATCGTTGGTAGACCTTTCTTGAACACCGTCAATGCCAGAATAGATTGTAAGAAACAAACAACCGGTGTTAGCTTTGGTGATGAATCTCATGAATTTAATTTTTTCCAAGTTTAGTAGACAACCTCATAAGAAAGATTTGCCTAGTAAGGTGAAATTATTGGTCTTGCTTCTATTGTTGTACCTCCTACTGATCCTTTAAAACAATATTTGCTAGACCATGAAAATGATTTGCATATGCGTGAAATAAATTAAATATATAGAATCTTTTTCGAACAACAACCTCTGCTTAAACACAATTTGCCTATTGAAACTCTAGGAAGTCCTCCTCCACCTAAAGGTGATCCTGTGTTTGAATTAAAACAATTGCCAGACACTATGCTTATCTTGATGAGAAAAAGATATATCATGTTATTATTAGTGCTAACCTTTCAGAACATGAAGAAGAAAGATTATTGAAAGTTCTAAGGAAGCACTGAGCTGCTATCAGATATACTCTTGACGATCTTAAGGGCATTAGTCCCACTCTATGTCAGCATATGATTAATATGGAACCTGGTGCTAAACCCGTTGTTGATCATCATCGTCGGCTAAATCCAAAGATGAAAGAAGTGGTAAGAACGAAAATATTGAAACTTCTGGAAGCAGGTATAATCTATCCTATAGCTGATAGTAGATGGATAAGTCATGTTCATTGTGTCCCTGAGAAGGGAGGTATTACTGTTGTTCCTAATGATAAGAATGAGCTTATTCCACAAAGAATTGTCACAGGCTATAGAATGGTAATTGATTATAGGAAATTAAACAAAGCAACTAGAAAAGATCGTTACCCTCTGCCTTTTATTGATCAAATGTTAGAAAGATTATCTAAGCACACACATTTTGCTTCCTTGATGGTTTTTCACCAATACATGTTTTACAACCTGATCAAGAAAAAAGACCACTTTTACTTGTCCTTTTGGAACTTATGCTTATAGACGTATACCTTTTGGTTTATGTAATGCACCTGCTACCTTTCAAAGATGTATGACTGCTATATTCTCTGATTTTTATGAAAAGATTGTCGAGGTTTTCATGGATGACTTTTATGTATATGGGAAGTCTTTTGATGATTGTTTAAGCAATCTTGATCTAGTTTTGCACAGATGTGAACAAACAAATCTTGTCTTGAATTGGGAGAAGTGCCACTTTATGGTTAACGAAGGCATTGTCTTGGGCCATAAAATTTCTAAAAGAGGCATTGAGGTGGACAAAGCTAAGGTTGATGCAATTGAGAAAATGCCATGTCCTAAAGATATCAAAGGTATTCGTAGTTTCCTTGGTCATGTTGGTTTCTGTAGGAGGTTTATCAAAGACTTTTCTAAAATTTCTAGGCCTCTTACAAATCTTTTGCAAAAGGATATTCCCTTTGTGTTTGATGATGATTGCTTGGAAGCCTTTGAAACACTAAAGAAAGCCTTAATTACTGCACCTGTTGTTACACCACCCGATTGGAACTTGCCTTTTAAGATTATGTGTGATGCTAATGATTGTGTTGTTGGTGTTGTTCTAGGACAAAGAGTTGATAAGAAATTAAATGTTATCCATTATGCTAGTAAAACTCTAGGCAGTGCTCAACGAAATTATGCTACTACTGAAAAAGAATTCTTAGCAGTGGTGTTTGCTTGTGATAAATTCAGATCTTACAATGTTGATTCTAATGTGATTGTTCATACTGATCATGCTCCTATAAAATATCTTATGGAAAAGAAAGATGCTAAACCTAGACTCATTAGGTGGATTCTTCTGCTACAAGAATTTGATTTGCATATCACTGATAGGAAAGGAGCAGAGAACCCCGTAGCTGATAACTTGTCTAGGCTTGAAAATATTCTTGATAACCCACAACCTATTAATGATAGCTTTCCTGATGAACAATTAGCTGCAATAAAGGTTTCTAATAGTACACCTTGGTATGCTGACTATGCTAATTATATTGTTCCTAAATACATACCACCTAGCTTCACATACCAACAAAAGAAAAAATTCTTCTATGATTTAAGACATTACTTTTGGGATGACCCACATCTTTATAAAGAAGGAGTAGATGGTATTATTAGACGTTGTGTACCTAAGCATGAACATGAACAAATACTACTAAAATGTCACTACGAGGCTTATGCAGGATATCACGCGGGAGACAGAGCCACTCATAAGGTATTGCAATCTGGTTTTTATTGCCCCACTCTCTTCAAGGATGCCCGTAAGTTTGTCTCATCTTGTGATGAATGTCAAAGAATATGTAAAATCGGTAAGCGTCAAGAAATGCCTATGAAGTATTCACTTGCTATTGAACCATTTGATGTTTGGATTTGATTTCATGAGACCTTTTCCTTCCTCTAATGGGTATACACATTTTTTGATTGTTGTTGATTATGTCAATAAGTGGGTAGAAGCTATTCCAACCAGCAGTGCTGATCACAACACCTCTATTAAAATGCTTAAAGAAGTTAGTTTCCCAAGGTTTGGAGTCCCTAGATATTTAATGATTGCTGGTGGTTCACACTCTATTCATGGTGCTTTCTATAAAATGCTTGCTAAGTATGATTGAGGCAGTCCTAGATTAGGGGGTGTCCGGATAGCCAAACTAACACCTTTGGCCGGACTCCTGGACTATGAAGATACAAGATTGAAGACTTCGTCCCGTGTCCGGATGGGACTTTCCTTGGCATGGAAGGCAAGCTTGGCGATACGGATATGTAGATCTCCTACCACTGTAACCGACTCTGTGTAACCCTAACCCTCTTCGGTGCCTATATAAACCGGAGGGTTTTAGTCCGTAGGACGAACAACAATCATACCATAGGCTAGCTTCTAGGGTTTAGCCTCTCTAATCTCGTGGTAGATCTACTCTTGTACTACCCATATCATCAATATTAATCAAGCAGGAGTAGGGTTTTACCTCCATCGAGAGAGCCCGAACCTGGGTAAAAACATCGTGTCCCTTGTCTCCTGTTACCATCCGCCTAGACGCACAGTTCGGGACCCCCTACCCGAGATCCGCCGGTTTTGACACCGACATTGGTGCTTTCATTGAGAGTTCCTCTGTGTCGTCATCTTTAGGCCCAATGGCTCCTCCGATCATCAACAACGATGCGGCCCAGGGTGAGACTTTTCTCCTCGGACAGATCTTCGTATTCAGCGGCTTTGCACTGCGGGCCAATTCGCTTGGCCATCTGGAGCAGATCGAAAGCTACGCCCCTGGCCTTCAGGTCAGATTTGGTAGTTTGAACTATACGGCTGACGTCCGCGGAGACTTGATCTTCGATGGGTTCGAGCCACAGCCAAGCGTGCCGCACTGTCACGATGGGCATGATCTAGCTTTGCTGCCGGACAGTGCCCTGGAGGCCGCACAAGTGTCCGCTCCGACCCTTAGCTCGGAGCCAACTGTGCAGATCCAGGACGGGTGGCTGGACACCGCCTCGGGGGCTGCTATCTCTACGGCGGTCGAGCCGAACACCAACCCTGTCCTTTGCGAAGCTCATCACTCCAAGGTGCCGGACTCCTCTCCGGACTTCGAACCTTCCGCGCCCCTTCCAATCGAATCCGATTGGGCGCCGATCATGGATTTCACCACCGCGGACATCTTTCAGCACTCGCCCTTTGGCGACATCCTGAATTCACTAAAGTCTCTCTCTTTATCAGGAGAGCCCTGGCCGGATTATGGTCAGCAAGGTTGGGATGCAGACGACGAAGAAATTCAAAGCCCACTCACCACCCACTTCTTAGCCACTGTCAAAAGTTTAAACGACGTGCTCGATTTCGACTCCGAAGACATCGACGGTATGGACAACGGTGTAGGAGATAAGCATGAAGCAACACCTATAAGGCACTGGACAGCCACCTCATCTCACGACGTATACATGGTGGGCACACCTAAAGGAAGTGAGGACGAGGAACAACGGGACACCACGAGGGATCATTCCCTCGAAAAGCAGTCAAAACAGCGATGTAAGCGCCGCTCAAAATCCCGCCTCGACAAAGACAGCAGCCATACAGACCCAACCATAGAGCAGGGCGAACAGGTGGACGACGAACATGCCATCGAGCAACCGTCCAAACAGAAAACCTGGATAAACAATCTGTCCCCGGCGAAGATAACAGTCCGGACGACCTCACGCCAGACAAGTTGTTGGAGCAGAAGAACCTCCACAAAAGGCTCGTCGCCACTGCGCGTAGCCTGAAAAAGCAGAAGCAGAAGCTCCAAACAGCGGAAGATGCGCTCAGAATCAGATGGAACAAAGTACTCAACACCGCAGACAAATACGGCGATAGTCGCCGAACAACGAGCTACCCAAAGCGAAAACTACTGCCTGAATTTGATGAGGAGGCCATAGAGCCCCCGCAATCAAAGAACAAGGAGACCACCCGGTCGGATAGATGACCCCATGGCAAACATAGAGCGGCAAACGGCACCGCACACAAGCCAGCATGCGATCCGCACACGGATTCGCATCAAAAAGATGGCCCAGTTAGATCTATCTACGGGCCAAGAAAGCAAGCTCTAGTAAGCAATGCAACACATCAAGTATCCGAATATTATGGTACACCTAAATATAGGGGTGCCGCACATCCCCTATGTTTCACCAATGAGGTTCTGGATTATGAATTTCCAGCGGGATTCAAGCCCGTAAACATAGAGGCATACGACAGAACAACAGACCCTAGAGTCTGGATTGAGGATTACATCCTCCACATACACATGGCTAGAGGAGATGACCTCCACGCCATAAAATACTTACCCCTCAAGCTCAAAGGGCCAGCCCGGCATTGGCTCAAAAGCCTCCCCGAAAACACCATTGGAAGTTGGGAAGAGCTCGAGGATGCTTTTCGGGCAAATTTTCAAGGGACCTATGTCCGACCTCCGGATGCAGACGATTTAAGTCACATAACTCAACAACCCGGAGAGTCAGGCCGAAAATTCTGGAACAGATTCCTTACTAAAAAGAACCAAATAGTCGACTGTTTGGACGCAAAAGCCTTAGCAGCTTTCAAACATAACGTCCGAGATGAATGGCTCGCCAGACACCTCGGCCAAGAAAAGCCAAGAACAATGGCCACATTAACAAGCCTCATGACCCGATTTTTCGCGGGAGAGGATAGCTGGCTGGCAAGATGCAGTACCAGTGACCCAAGCACATCCGAAGTCAGGGATGGAAATGGGAAACCGTGACGCAGCAAGGACCAACGCCGGACCAAGGGAAACAGCCCGAAGAGCACGACAGTCAACGCCGGATTCAAAAGCTCTCGACAGAATCATAAAAAACTGCCCCCTAAGGATAACAGGGACGAGCTATCTAACTTAAACAAAATCTTGGACAAGATATGCCAAATCCACAATACTCCCGGGAAGCCTGCAAACCATACCCACATAGATTGTTGGGTCTTCAAGCAGTTCGGCAAACTCAACGCCGAACACAAGTGGCTCGACACACCAAGCGAGGACGATGACGAACCCCACAAGCAGAGCACCAGAAAACAAAAGAATTTCCCACAAGAAGTCAAAACAGTAAACTCACTTCACGTGACAAAAGGGAAAAATAGAGCGGCGCCCATAGAGGTACGCGCCACACGGCCTATCCCAGAGGAGTCCCGCCACTGGTTGTTAAAACCAATCACCTTCGACCATCAGGATTACTCTAGAAGTATCCGGAATGCAGGATGGACTGCCTTCATATTAGATCCGATAATTGACGGACTCCAATTTACACAAGTCCTAATGGACGGCGGCAGTGATCTAAACCTGCTATACCAGGACACAATCCGCAAAATGGGGATAGACCCAACCAAAATTCGCCATAGCAACACTTCCTTTCAAGGGGTAATGCTAGGCCCATATGCCCATTGTACGGGCTCCCTACTGCTAGAAGTTGTGTTCGGCTCACCCGACAACTTCTGCCGTGAAAAGTTAACCTTCCACCTCGCCCCGTTCACAAGTAGCTACCAAGCACTACTGGAACGCGAAGCTTTCGCCCTCTTTAACGCAATACCGCATTATGCATCCCTTACACTTAAAATGCCCAGTCCGCGAGGCATCATCTCCTTAAAGGGAAATACCGAGTGTTCCTTGAGCGTGGAAGATGGTGTGATTGCCTTGACAGCCACACACTAAGCCGGCTTCACCAGTCAAAGCACCTAAACAGGTCGTTCAGACCCCGGACACGGCTAGACGAGTCCGGCATAAACATACAAGGGCTTACTAGCCGCATACCCCTATACAAGGGGCTCCGCGTATGTACAACAAGAGACAATAAAGCTCAATTTTGTTCATTTTTTGAATCGTACTTTGTTTATTTAACGTACATTTTCGCACGATCTTTTTTCAACTAAGTTCCCCTCTTTTACAGATGAACATCGTGCTACACCCGTCCAGGATACGGCACAACGGAGACACAGGCGCGAACGTGCAATAGGGACCCGTGACAAGAATTCTTTTCAGATTGAGACCCTGCGTAAACCTTTTTTACTGTCTCTTGTTGATACACATCCCCTGGTTTCTTGCCATAACCGAGGAGGAGGCTGGCGTTTTGGCATGGGCCACGTCAGAATTTTGCACGTACCTGGACACCAGGGGCTTATTACCAAGGGCGTTGTTCGGCCCGTTTTCATAAAGATCGAATACCTTAGGGAGTGTTCGCCGTCTCGAGTTAGGCCTTATATGCATCAGCTCCGAATCATGTCTTTGGTCAAATGTTGGGTTTGCCCGGCTCTTGTGTTTTGCGGCCTTATGTTCCGCTCTATCGGCTAAGGCGGCACCAGGAGAACTACTGCGATTGTGCCCCGGTTCGGCCAGGCGAGCACCTCAGTAGAGAAAGCCGAAAACTGACTGTCATGATATAGTGTGAGACTGGTCAACCACTCGATGACCCGCCGGAATCTATAGGATTCCACCGCATTGACGAAGGGCCGTTTCCCGGTCAGGCACATACGCGCGCCCGAATACGGGTGAGCGCGGTGCCCTTAGGGGCTATATAGTAGCCCCACTGTCAAACTCCTATGGCTAAGTGAAAGTGATAAAGCATTATAGTCCGGTTGCCTAGTTTGCTGCGCTTCCACCTCCTTTATAGGACCAAGACGTTGGATCAAGTGTGAAAATGAACCTTTTGCAAACACCCCAGCATTATATGCATGGGAGCTGAAGCCGAAGACTGCCATCTTTCAGGTTATATATATACATATACATTAGCGGCCGCACAGGAGGTATTTTAATTCTTGAAAGGCACAAGTATAAAAAGCTTTTATATTCCATCAATACATTGTTTCATAATAATACATGTTATTCGAACATAATATCCTTCGAGCACTGCATCTCTATTAAACGAGCGCCCTGCAGAACTTCCTGAAAATAGTGCTCGACAGGTACTCGGCTTCCGTCCGAATCTTGGGATGCAATATCGGTGGCCTTCATCTCCGCCCAGTATGTCTTGACATGGCCAAGAGACATCCGCGCACCCTCTATGCATGTCGACCTCCTCATTGCATTGATATGCGGCACCGCACCAAGGAACTGCTGCACCAAGCCAAAATAACTCTTCGGCTCGGGCCTTTTCGGCCACAAAAGACTCACAACATCCTTCATGGCAAGTCCGGATAACCTATTCAGCTCCGCTCATTCGGCCAAGCGATCGGTTAATGGAAGTGGGCGCTCTAGATTATGGATCTGCGACCAAAAAACCTTTTCCATTTCATTATCCTTTTGATCTCGGAAGTGTTCGGCCGCGTCTGCGGCACTTGCCACCAAGTCCAGATAAGCATCCTCCACACTCCACATCCGGTCCAACTGAGCATATTTATGATCCACGAATTTCCTCCATAGCAGAAAGGGCTTTCCAGCCGCGATATCTCCGGCCTGACGCAGCTCCTCCTTCATAGCTCTCATCGCAGAGCGAGCATCCTTGGCCTCGATAGTGGCCTTCTTCAGGTCCTCTTGCACCACTCGATCTTCTTTTTCAACAAGCTTGTAGCGGTCGGCAGCATTCTACAACTTCACGGCCATCTCGGCCATTTCCTTCTTGCTTCGGCAGTGAGCAGCCTGTTTGGCTTTTAGCTCTTCGGCCGCCTTTAAGGCAGCCGCATCACTCTTTCTGGCCTGCTCCTTGGCTCAGGCGAGCTCCACCCGAAGGTTCTCCATGGCAGCGGCACCATCTGCATCAAGCATACATGTTGTAAGGCACGGGCATCAAGCTCCCTTACCAGGTGTCCGCGGAGAAATTGCATACCTTGTGACTCGTCAAGTCGCTTATTGACAAGCGCGATGTCGGCATCTGCCACGTCAAGTTGCCGCTTTAGTTCGGAAAATTCATCAGTCCGGCTAGCCACCGGACCCTTCGCCACCTACAGAGGAAGGGCGACACATTATACCTGGGATTATGATCCTCGGCGCGCTGTCATTTTTGACAACACACCGAGCCTCAGGGGCTACTATCTACACAGGGCGCATTTTATATGCGGAACTGTCAGAAGGTACATCATTTTGCGTACCTCAAAACCTGTCAGTAAACTTCTGACGGGTTCGTGCAATCCGCTCTCAGCGGACGAAATCCTTTCAATCACCGTACCCATTAACGCACGGTGATCTTCTGAGATAGACGCTCTCCCGAGCAGATCCTTCAGCTCCTACGACCGTACACCAGGTGGTGCCGGACTCGTTCAATGGCCTTTTTCCAAGGCCGGACACGGAGGGCTTTGAGGGGACATACGACTGCCTTCCGGCCCCACCGGACTCGGATAAATCCTCCATGACGACACCTTAGGGTCGCCCGCCTTGCAAGACAGTACGGCAGGGGGAGGCACTTCGCTCTCCATCATCTCCGGACGAAGATCCCCTGAAGATGAGGTCTGCTGAGAAGGGCTGAGATCCAAACTACAAGGTAAAATTTCAGTTATCTTCATCAGAAATAGGGCAGGAATATCCTTTATTTTAAAAAAACTCCCATTTTTACTTATGGCTCGGTGGAGGGCTGATCCCCTTGGGGGCACAATGCGACCGAGACATCTCTTGGCGCAGGACCCTCTGACGAAGATTTCTTCCCCCGCTTTGAGACCATGGTCTCCGGGTCTTCAGAGGCGGTCCTCTTCTTCCCTTGGATGGAGGGATTCTCAATCCCTCCTTTCCTGATAGCCTCCTTCGTGGAGGCAGTAGCTTCCTTGTTCCCCCTTCACCTTCTTCCAAAGGCGCAACCTCCAGCATCCTGGTTAACACGAGATCCGGCGTGGTCTCAGGGAGGGGGGCCGGACACCTGATTAACTTTGCTTTCGCTATCCACTCCTGTTCAAGGAACAACTCTTTTAAAGGGCAAGTTCGTGATAAATATAGGATAGCATGTCCAGGTACAGGGCTACTTACTTGAGTATCCAGGCGATTGCAGCTCAGACCTGCGTCCTCGGTCAAGTCCGGACACATCACTTGTGATCCGAAGAAAAGCTTGTACATCTCCACGGGCGTCGCGCCCATAAAATGTTGGAGAGCTCGTGGTCCCTCCGGGTTAAATTCCCACAGGCGGAGGGGGCGAGGTTTGCAGGGCAGGGTGCAACGAATCAGCATGACCTGCGCCATTGCGATCAGAGTGATATCTCTCTAGGAGGTCTTGAATGCGGCCCTGCAACAAGGGCATGTCCTTGGACGACCCCCAGTCAAGTCCTTTATTGACCCATGATGCCAGCCGCGGTGGAGGACCCGAGTGAAAGGCAGGTGGCGCCACCCATTTGGTGCCCCTGGGAGCTGTGATATAAAACCACTCTTGTTGCCATAGGCTGAGCTCCTCTTGAAAAGAGCCCTCGGGCCATGGAGCATCAGCATTCTTGCTTATAACAGCACTATAACAGCCCCTCCGCACTCTGCCTGCTTCCCCTTGATCATCTTCGGCTCCACTTTGAAGGTCTTGAGCCACAATCCGAAGTGAGGGGTAATGTGGAGGAAGGCTTCACATATGACGATGAAAGATGTGATGTGGAGGATGGACTCCGGATCCAAGTCATGAAATTTCAACCCATAGTAAAGCATGAGCCCCCTCACGAAGGGGTCCACCGGGAAGCCTAGCCTCCGAAGAAAGTGAGACGTGAACACCACGCTTTCACCAGGCTTGGGAGTGGGAATAACCTGCCCTTGGGTAGGCAGCCTATATGAAATTTTGCCGGTTAGATACCTCGCATCTCTTATCACTAGCACGTCTTCTTCTATAACGGAGGAAGGCATCCACCGGCCTCACAGGTTGGAGCTGGACATCATCGAAGGTCCGAAGCGCCTGAATCTGGAGCTTTGGGTGTTGTAACTCGAGGCAAGGGGCGGATTCGATTGAGATTGAAAGAAAGGAGTGGAGCCTTGGTCTTTTTATAAAGAGGTTGAATACCAAGAGCCTTCCTCGTGACCGTTTGGGACTCGCCTTCGATAGAGGAGACGTGCCAACGGGCACGACTGGGTTACCCGCGCCCATATTAATGAGAATCCCGGAATAAGGGGACACGATCTCTGCTTTGACAAGACGTGCCAAGGAAACCGCCTCGCTAAACACGCTAAGGTGGGATAGTAAAACGATTCGAATAAAGGCTTGGCCATGGTGTGATGTCACGCCACGGAATATGTCATCAGATTGAATTTGTGTAAATATTATTCTATCTACGGTGGTATGTGGAACTTATTTTGCAGAGCCGGACACTATCCTTGTGTTCAAAATCTTCTATGAAGTATTTGGAGGAGGAACCCGCCTTGCAATGCCGAAGACAATATGCGCGCCGGACTCGTCGTCATTGAAGCCTAGTTCAGGGGCTACTGAGGGAGTCCTGGATTAGGGGGTGTCCGGATAGCCGAACTATCACCTTTGGCCGGACTCCTGGACTATGAAGATACAAGATTGAAGACTTCGTCCCGTGTCCGGATGGGACTTTCCTTGGTGTGGAAGGCAAGCTTGGCGATACGGATATGTAGATCTCCTACCATTGTAACTGACTCCGTGTAACCCTAACCCTCTTTGGTGCCTATATAAACCGGAGGGTTTTAGTCTGTAGGACGAACAACAATCATACCATAGGCTAGCTTCTAGGGTTTAGCCTCTCTGATCTCGTGGTAGATCTACTCTTGTACTACCCATATCATCAATATTAATCAAGCAGGAGTAGGGTTTTACCTCCATCGGGAGGGCCCGAACCGGGGTAAAAACATTGTGTCCCTTGTCTTCTGTTACCATCGCCTAGACGCACAGTTTATGACCCCCTACCCGAGATCCGCCGGTTTTGACACCGAGAATGATTTTAACCATAGAATTGCATCACCTTATCATCCTTAGTCTAGTGGTCAAGTTGAACTTAGCAAAGAGAAATAAAACTATTCTTACAAAAGACTGTCTATAGGTCTCGGAAGAATTGGTCTGAAAAACTAGATGATGCACTTTGGGCTTATAGGAAAGCATATAAAAATCCTATGGGTATGTCTCCTTATAAAATGGTTTATGGAAAAGCTTGTCATTTGCCTCTTGAGTTAGAACATAAAGCATATTCAGCAATTAAAGAACTCAACTATGATTTCAAACTTGCCGGTAAAAAGAGGTTATTTGATATTAGCTCGTTAGATGAATGGAGAACCCAGGCTTATGAAAATGCAAAGTTATTCAAAGAAAAAGTTAAAAGATGGCATGCCAAAAGAATCCAAAAGCGTGAGTTCAAAGTTGGGGAATATGTTCTTTTGTACAACTCTAGTTTCAGATTCTTTGCAGGAAAACTCCTCTCCAAATGGGAAGGACCCTATGTCATCGAGGAGGTCTATCGATTAGGAGCTATAAAAATAAATAATGTCGAAGGAACTAACCCGAAGGTTGCTAATGGGTAACGAATAAAACATTATATCTCAGGTATGCCCATTAATGTTGAAAGAAATATTATCCAAACTATGACACTGAAGAACACATCAAACAAACCTTCCGGAACACTCCAGAATCATGAAAAAAGGAGGTACGTGATATGGTAAGTAGACGGACTCTGAAAGATCCGCAAAAATATTTTTTGTGAGTTCTGGAATATTTAAAAAATTAGGAAAATAAGAAACTTCTAGGAAAGTGACCCTGGTGGGCACGATACACCAGGGCGCGCCTGGCCAGGCGCGCCCCGTTGGGTTGTGCCCACCTCGGGTACTTTCCGGACTCTGTTTTCCTTCTGTTCTGCTTGTTCCCCAAGATAAAAAATCTTTATATACATCCTGAACCTGTTGACCTCTGTATCACAGAGAAATCTCCTGTTTTCTTTTCTCATTGTTTTTGTCAGATCTGCTGAGCCAGGCATCATGTCTTCTTCTCCCTCTGATCATATGGAAGAGGATGCTTGGTTGATGAAGATCGAGCTGAAGAGGGAGGTGTTGGGTAACGTAGTAATTTCAAAAAAATTCATATGCACACACAGGATCATGGTGATGTACAGCAACGAGAGGGGAGAGAGTGTCCACATACCCTCGTAGACCGTAAGCGGAAGTGTTACTACAACGCGGTTGATGTAGTCATACATCTTCACGATCCGACTGATCCATGTACCGAACGCACGGCACCTCCGAGTTCTGCACACGTTCAGCTCGATGACGTCCCATGAACTCCGATCTAGCAGAGCTTTGCAGGAGAGTTCCGTCAGCACGACGGCATGATGACGGTGTTGATGATGCTACCGACGCAAGGCTTCGCCTAAGTACCGCTACGATATTACCGAGGTGGAATATGGTTGAAGGGGACACTGCACACGGCGAAGAGATCAATGATCAATTGTTGTGTCTCCAAGGGGTGCCCCTCTCCCCGTATATAAAGGAGTGGAGAAGGGGGAGGGCCGGCCCTCTCTATGGCGCGTCCTAGGGGGTCCTACTCCCCCCGGGAGTAGGATTCCCCTTTTCCTAGTAGAACTAAGAGCCCTTCCAACTAGTAGGAGTAGGAGAGAAGGAAAGGGAAAAGAGAAGAGAAGGAAGGAGGGGACGCCGCCCCTCCCCCTAGTCCAATTCGGACTAGTCCTTTGGGGGGGGGGGGCGCAGCCTCCCCTCTCTCTTTCCCCTAAACCCCAATAAGGCCCATCTACTTCCCGGCGAATTCCCATAACTCTCTCGTACTCCGAAAAATACTCAAATCACTCAAAACATTTCCGATGTCCAAATATAGTCGTCCAATATATCGATCTTTATGTCTCAACCATTTCGAGACTCCTCGTCATGTCCCCGATCTCATCCGGGACTCCGAACTACCTTTGGTACATCAAAACACATAAACTCATAATACTGACCGTCACCAAACTTTAAGCGTGCGGACCCTACGGGTTTGAGAACAATGTAGACATGACCGAGACTCATTTCCGGTCAATAACCAATAGCGCAACCTGGATGCTCATATTGGCTCCCACATATTCTATGAAGATCTTTATCGGTCAAACCGCATAACAACATACGTTGTTCCCTTTGTCATCGGTATGTTACTTGCCCGAGATTCGATCGTCGGTATCTCAATACCTAGTTCAATCTCGTTACCGACAAGTCTCTTTACTCGTTCTGTAATGCATCGTCCCGTAACTAACTCATAAGTCACATTGCTTGCAAGGCTTATAGTGATGTGCATTACCGAGAGGGCCAAGAGATACCTCTCCGACAATCGGAGTGACAAATCCTAATCTTGAAATACGCCAACTCAACAAGTACCTTCGGAGACACCTGTAGAGCACATTTATAATCACCGTGTTACGTTGTGATGTTTGGTAGCACACAAAGTGTTCCTCCGGTAAACGGGGGTTCATTATCTCATAGTCATAGGAACATGTATAAGTCATGAAGAAAGCAATAGCAACATACTGAATGATCAAGTGCTAAGCTAACGGGATGGGTCAAGTTAATCACATCATTCTCCTAATGATGTGATCCCGTTAATCATATGACAACTCATGTTTATGGTTAGGAAACACGGCCATCTTTGATTCAACGAGCTAGTCAAGTAGAGGCATACTAGTGACATTATGTTTGTCTATGTATTCACACATGTACTAAGTTTCCGGTTAATACAATTCTAGCATGAATAATAAACATTTATCATGAAATAAGGAAATAAATAATAACTTTATTATTGCCTCTAGGGCATATTTCCTTCAGTCTCCCACTTGCACTAGAGTCAATAATCTAGTTCACATCACCATGTGATTTAACATCGATATTCACATCTGTATGTGATTAACACCCATAGTTCATATCGTCATGTGACCAACACCCAAAGGGTTTACTAGAGTCAATAATTTAGTTCACATTGCTATGTGATTAACACCCAAAGAGTACTAAGTTGTGATCATGTTTTGCTCATGAGAGAAGTTTAGTCAACGGGTCTGTCACATTCAGAGTCGTATGTATTTTGCAAATATTATATGTCTACAATGCTCTGCACAGAGCTACTCTAGCTAATTGCTCCCACTTTCAATATGTATCCAGATTGAGACTTATAGTCATCTGGATTGGTGTAAAAGCTTGCACCGATGTAACTTTTTACGATGAACTCTTTTATCACCTCCATAATCGAGAAACATTTCCTCAGTCCTTACTATGGTTATTCTTGACTGCTGTCTAGTGATCTACTCCTAGATCAAAATTGTACTCCCTTGCCAAACTCATAGCAAGGTATACAATAGGTCTGGTACACAGCATAGCATACTTTATAGAACTTATGATTGATGCATAGGGAATGACTTTTCAGTCTCTTTCTATTTTCTGCCATGGTCGGGTTTTGAGTCTTACTCAACTTCACACCTTGCAACACAGGCAAGAACTCCTTCTTTGACTATTCCATTTTGAACTACTTTAAAATCTTATCAAGGTATGTACTCATTAAAAAATGTTATCAAGTGTCTCGATCTATCTCTATAGATCTTGATGCTCAATGTGTAAGCAGCTTCACCGAGGACTTTCTTTGAAAAACTCCTTTCAAACACTCCTTTATGCTTTCCAGAAAACTCTACATTATTTCTGATCAACAATATGTCATTCACATATACTTATCAGAAAGACTGTAGTGCTCCCACTCACTTTCCTGTAAATACAGGCTTCACCACAAGTCTGTATAAAACTATATGCTTTGATCAACTCATCAAATCGTATATTCCAACTCTGAGATGCTTGCACCAGTCCATAGATGGATCACTGGAGCTTGCACACTTTGTTAGCACCTTTAGGATTGACAAAACCTTCTGGTTGCATCATATACAACTCTTCTTTAATAAATCCATTAAGGAATGCAGCTTTGACATCCATTTGCCAAATTTCATAAAATGTGGCAATTGGTAACATGATTCGGACAGACTTAAGCATCAATGCGAGTGAGTAAATCTCATCGTATTCAACATCTTGAACTTGTTGAAAAACTTTTTGCGACAAGTCGAGCTTTGTAGATAGTAACACTACTATCAGCGCCTGTCTTCCTCTTGAAGATCTATTTATTTTCTATGGCTTGCCGATCATCGGGCAAGTCCATCAAAGTCCACACTTTGTTCTCATACATGGATCCCATCTCAGATTTCATGGCCTCAAGCCATTTTCCGGAATCTGGGCTCATCATCACTTCCTCATAGTTTGTAGGTTCTCCATGGTCAAGTAACATGACCTCCAGAATAGGATAACCGTACCACTCTAGTGCGGATCTTACTCTGGTTGACCTACAAGGTTTGGTAGTAACTTGATCTGAAGTTCCATGATCAATATCATTAGCTTCCTCACTAATTGGTGTAGGTGTCACAGGAACCGGTTTATGTGATGAACTACTTTCCAATAAGGGAGAAGGTACAGTTACCTCATCAAGTTCTACTTTCCTCCCACTCACTTCTTTCGAGAGAAACTCCTTCTCTAGAAAGGATCCGTCTTAGCAACGAATATCTTTCCTTCGGATCTGTGATAGAAGGTGTACCCAATAGTTTCCTTTGGTTATTCTATGAAGACACACATCTCCGATTTGGGTTTGATCTTATCAGGTTGAAACTTTTTCACATAGGCATCACAGCCCCAAAATTTAAGAAACGACAACTTTGGTTTCTTGCTAAACCACAGTTCATAAGGCGTCGTCTTAACAGATTTTGATGGTGCCCTATTTAAAGTGAATGCAGTTGTCTCTAATGCATAACGACAAAATCATAGTGGTAAATCGGTAAGATACATCATAGATCGCACCATATCCAATAAAGTGTGGTTACAACGTTCGGACACACCATTACGCTATGGTGTTCCATGTGGCGTGAGCTATGAAACTATTCCACATTGTTTTTAAATGAAGGCCAAACTCGTAACTCAAATATTCTCCTCTACGATCAGATTGTAGAAACTTTATTTTCTTGTTATGATGATTCTCCACTCCACTCTGAAATTCTTTGAATTTTTCCAATGTTTCAGACTTGTGCTTCATTAAGTAGATATACTCATATCTGCTCAAATCATCTGTGAAGGACAGAAAATAACGATACCTGCCACGAGCATCAACACTCATTGGACCGCATACATCGGTATGTATTATTTCCAACAAGTCAGTAGCTCGTTCCATTGTTCCGGAGAACGGAGTTTTAGTCATCTTGCCCAAAAAGCACGGTTCGCAAGCATCAAATGATTCATAACCAAGTGATTCCAAAATTCCATCTTAATGGAGTTTCTTCATGCTCTTTACACCAATATGACCCAAACGGCAGTGCCACAAATAAGTTGCACTATCATTATCAACTTTGCATCTTTTGGCATCAATATTATGAATATGTGTATCACTACGATCGAGATCCAACAAACTATTTTCATTGGGTGTATGACCATCGAAGGTTTTACTCATATAAATAGAACAACAATTATTCTCTAACTTTAAATGAATAACCGTATTGCAATAAACATGATCAAATCATATTTATGCTCAACGCAAACGCCAAATAACATTTATTTAGGTTTAACACTAATCCCGAAAGTATAGGGAGTGTGCGATGATGATCATATCAATCTTGGAACCACTTCCAACACACATCATCACTTCACCCTCAACTAGTTTCTGTTTATTCTGTAACTCCTGTTTCGAGTTACTAATTTTTAGCAACCGAACAAGTATCAAATACCCAGGGGCTACTATAAACGCTAGTAAGGTACACATCAATAACCTATATATCAAATATACCCTTGTTCACTTTGCAATCCTACTTATCCACCAAATATTCAGGGTATTTCGCTTCTAGTGACCATTTCCTTTGCAGTAGAAGCACTTAGTTTTAGGCTTTGGTCCAGCTTTGGGCTTCTTCACGGGAGTGACAACTTTCTTGCCATTCTACTTGAAGTTTCCCTTTCTTTCCCTTTGCCCTTTACTTGAAACTAGTGGTCTTGTCAATCATCAACACTTGATGCACTTTCTTGATTTCTACCTTTGTCGATTTCAACATCACGAAGAGCTCGGGAATCGTTTTGTCATCCCTTGCATACTATAGTTCATCACGAAGTTCTAGTAACTTGGTGATGGTGACTAGAGAACTCTGTCAATCACTATCTTATCTAGAAGATTAACTCCCACTTGATTCAAGCGATTGTAGTACCCAGACAATTTGAGCACATGCTCACTAGTTGAGCAATTCTCCTCCATGTTTTAGCTATAGAACTTGTTGGAGACTTCATATCTCTCAACTTGGGTATTTGCTTGAAATATTAACTTCAACTCCTGGAACATCTCATATGGTCCATGACGTTCAAAATGTCTTTGAAGTTCCGATTCTAAGCCGTTAAGCACGGTGCACTAAACTATCAAGTAGTCATCATATTGAGCTATCCAAACGTTCATAACATATGCATCTGCTCCCGCAATAGGTCTGTCACCTAGCGGTGCATCAAGGACATAATTCTAGGAACACATATAAAACATAGGGAAGCAACAACGTGAGCTATTGATCTACAACATTATTTGCAAAATACTATCAAGACTAAGTTCATGATAAATTAAAGTTCAATTAATCCTATTACTTAAGAACTCCCACTTAGATAGACATCCCTCTAATCATCTAAGTGATCACGTGATCCAAATCAACTAAACCATAACCAATCATCACGTGAGATGGAGTAGTTTTCAATGGTGCACATCACTATGTTGATCATATCTACTATATGATTCATGCTCGACCTTTCGGTCTCCAGTGTTCCGAGGCCATATCTGCATATGCTAGGCTCGTCAAGTTTAACCTGAGTATTCTGCGTGTGCAAAACTGGCTTGCACCCATTGTAGATGGACGTAGAGCTTATCACATCCGATCATCACATGGTGTCTGGGCACGACGAACTTTGGCAATGGTGCATACTCAGGGAGAACACTTTTATCTTGAAATTTAGTGAGAGATCATCTTATAATACTATCGTCAAGCAAAGCAAAACAAGATGCATAAAGGATAAACATCACATGCAATCAATATAAGTGATATGATATGGCCATCATCATCTTGTGCTTGTGATCTCCATCTCTGAAGCACCGTCATGATCACCATTGTCGCCGGTGCGACACCTTGATATCCATCGTAGCATCGTTGTCGTCTCGCCAACTATTGCTTCTACGACTATCACTACCGCTTAGTGATAAAGTAAAGCAATTATAGGGCGATTGCATTGCATACAATAAAGCGACAACCATATGGCTCCTGCTAGTTGCTGATAACTCTGTTACAAAACATGATCATCTCATACAATAAAATTTAGCATCATGTCTTGACCATATCACATCACAACATGCTCTGCAAAAACAAGTTAGACGTCCTCTACTTTGTTGTTGCAAGTTTTACGTGGCTGCTACGGGCTGAGCAAGAACCGTTCTTACCTACGCATAAAAACCGCAACGATAGTTCATCAAGTTAGTGTTGTTTTAACCTTCTCAAGGACCGGGCGTAGCCACACTCGGTTCAATTAAAGTTGGAGAAACTGACACCCGCTAGTCACCTATGTGCAAAGCATGGTGGTAAAACCAATCTCGCGTAAGCGTACGCATAATGTCGGCCCGGGCTGCTTCATCCAACAATACCGCCGAACCAAAGTGTGACATGCTGGTAAGCAGTATGACTTGTATTGCCCACAACTCACTTGTGTTCTACTCGTGCATATAACATCTACGCATAAAACCAGGCTCGGATGCCACTGGGTAACGTAGTAATTTCAAAAAAAATCCTATGCACACACAGGATCATGGTGATGCATAGCAACGAGAGGGGAGAGTGTGTCCATGTACCCTCGTACACCGTAAGTGGAAGCGTTATTACAACATGGTTGATGTAGTCGTACGTCTTCACGATCCGACCGATCCAAGTACCGAACGCATGGCACCTCCGAGTTCTACACACATTCAGCTTGATGACGTCCCACGAACTCCGATCCAGTAGAGCTTTGTGAGAGAGTTCCGCTAGCACGACGGCGTGGTGACAGTCTTGATGCTGCTACCATCGCAGGGCTTTGCCTAAGCACCGCCACGATATTACCGATGTGGAATATGGTGGAGTGGGGCACCGCACACGGCTAATAGATCAATGATCAATTGTTGTGTCACCAAGGGGTGCCCCTCTCCCCGTATATAAAGGAGTGGAGGAGGGGGAGGGCCAGCCCTCTCTATGGCACGCCCTAGGGGAGTCCTACTCCCACCGTGAGTAGGATTCCCCTTTTCCTAGTAGAACTAGGAGCCCTTCCAAGTAGTAGGAGTAGGAGAGAAGGAAAAGGAAAAGAGAAGACAAGGAAGGAGGGCGCGCTGCCCCTCCCCCTAGTACAATTCGAAATAGGCCTTGGGGTAGGGTGCAGCCTCTCCTCTCTCTTTCCCCTAAAGCCCAATAAGGCCCATCTACTCCCCGGCGAATTCGCATAACTCTCCGGTACTCCGAAAAATACCTGAATCACTCGGAACCTTTCCGATGTTCGAATATAGTCGTCCAATATATTGATCTTTACGTCTTGACCCTTTTGAGACTCCTTGTCATGTCCCCGATCTCATCCGGGACTCCGAACTATCTTCGGTACATCAAAACACATAAACTCATAATACCGATCATCACCGAACTTTAAGCGTGCGGACCCTACGGGTTCGAGAACTATGTAGACATGACCGAGAGTCGTTTCCGGCCAATAACAATAGCGGAACCTGGATGCTCATATTGGCTCCCACATATTCTACAAAGATCTTTATTGGTCAAACCGCATAACAACATATGTTGTTCCCTTTGTCATCGGTATGTTACTTGCCCGAGATTCGATCGTTGGTTTCTCAATACCTAGTTCAATCTCGTTACCGGCAAGTCTCTTTACTCGTTCCGTAATGCATCATCCTGCAACTAACTCATTAGTCACATTGCTTGCAAGGCTTATAGTGATGTGCATTACCGAGAGGGCCTAGAGGTACCTCTCCGACAATCGGAGTGACAAATCCTAATCTCGAAATACGCCAACTCAACAAGTACCTTCGGAGACACCTGTAGAGCACCTTTATAATCACCCAGTTACGATGTGACATTTGGTAGCACACAAAGTGTTCCTCTGGTAAACGGGAGTTGCATAATCTCATAGTCATAGGAACATGTATAAGTCAAGAAGAAAGCAATAGCATCATACTAAACGATCAAGTGCTAAGCTAAAGGAATGGGTCAAGTCAATCACATCATTCTCCTAATGATGTGATACCATTAATCAAATGACAACTCATGTCTATGGTTAGGAAACACAACCATCTTTGATTCAACGAGCTAGTCAAGTAGAGGCATACTAGTGACATTATGTTTGTCTATGTATTCACACATGTACTAAGTTTCCGGTTAATACAATCATAGCATGAATAATAAACATTTATCATGAAATAAGGAAATAAATAATAACTTTATTATTGCCTCTAGGGCATATTTCCTTCAGGAGGATCCCATTGGAGTAGTCAAGGAGGACAAGAGCAAGGAGGCCACAAGAGATCAAGTGTCGATGGTCGAGCAAGCCTGGCCTGCCGATGAGGAAGATGAAGATATCCTTAAACCTTACTATGATCATCTTACCCCCACTGAGATTGCAGCCTTCAGGATCATTGAAACGGTTCGTATACAAAATAAGTATCTCACTCATGAAAATATTCTACATCTGGAGCACATCGCCTCCATCCGGAGCGTCATCCGAAGATTGGAGAGTCTCTTGGTACTTAAAAACCGGATCACTTGTACTTCATCACCACCACCTCCTTCTTCATCACCGAAAGAAAATTGAGTATCGGGTATGGGCACTCCCCTTGGCTTTCGCCAAGCTAGGGGGGTGCCCCGGTATCGTATCATCTCCACTATTTTTTGCCTTTACTTTTCTTAGTTTGATCCATGGTTATCTTTTGCTTTAGATGAATAAAAGTTTACTCCGATCCTTTCTTTTCGAGAGTTTGCTTAGTGATCAATCTTTGTAATCATGTGTGAGATATATAATAAAGTTTAGTTTGAGTTTTGCCTTCTTTACTTTCTTGTTTTAATAAAAAGAAAGGAAATAAATGAAAAAGATCATATGTTAATCTTATGGTAAGTGATGACATTACACAAGGAAAAGTATAAGTAGAAAATTTTATTGTAGATTGACAAACATAACATTAGTCAATGATGCAACTCATGAAAGAAATAATAAGGGAAGAGAAGATTCACATGCAAATAAACTATCCTGGAAATCTTTTGTGACTGTGAGCACCCATCAAAATATTATATGGCAAAATTGGTGACGTTGGACAATAAAGACAACTTCATGAATTATGTTTATTCATATTCATATAGAAGTTATATTGTCATAGATCCTTCAACATGTGGTGCTTGCCCCTATCTTTGCTAGCCAAAAACTCCGCACTAAGTAGAGATACTACTCGTGCATCCAAAACTCTTAAACCCAAATCTTGTTTGAGAGTCCACCATACCTACCTATGGATTGAGTAAGATCCTTCAAGTAAGTTGTCATTGGTGCAAAAAGGGCAATAGAAATTGCTTCTTAAATTGTGAGATCATAGTAAAGGTTGCCATCACAAGGGGCGATATAACGTGACGTTCTCTTGCACTAAGGGGATGAGCATACAAACAAAAAGCGCATAGCAACCTTTGCTTCCCTCTACGAAGGGCCTATCTTTTACTTTAATGTATTTACTTTCATGCAAGAGTCAAAGTTCTTCTCCCTATTCCTTTTTATTGTTCTCCTTTGGCAAGCATCATGTGGTGAGGAAAGATCTAGGGACATATATCCAGTTGAATATGGGTAGCATGAGTTATTATTGTTGACATCATCCTCGAGGTGAATACGTTGGGAGGAGAAACCATAAGCCCCTATCTTTCTATGTGTCCGGTTGAAACGTTTTGCTCATGTGTATGCGATGAGTGTTAGCAATCATAGAAGACTAATTGATGGTTGAGTATTTGGACTTGCCTAAAGGCTCCGATACATGACCCTTACTGAAAAGATGATCAGTTGTAGTTGCAAAGTTGATTGAGAACATAGTTTGTTGGTTTCGAATAGAGTTTATGATTTATGCTTTGATGTTGCGATGAATTGTCACTTGTTCATGAGAAGCATATGATAAAAGTTCTATGATAAAAGTTTTATGTTAAAGTTTGTTGTTGTTATATAATTTACATGATGCTGCTATGTCCGTATTTTTTGTTTTTATCGACACCTCTCTCTCTAAGCATGTGGACATGTTTTTCGGTTTTGGTTTTCGCTTATGGATAAGCAAGGCCTAAGCTTGGGGGAGTTGATACGTACATTTTGCGTCATGTTTCCCTACTGTTATTTATGTTGTTTTATTGTATAATAATGCTTTTTGGAGTAATTCTAATGCCTTTTCTCTCATAATATGCAAGATATTCGCAAAGGGCGAGAATTCTGGCAGCTAGAAATCTGGACCTGAAAAAGCTACGTCAGGCTACCTATTCTGCACAACTCCAAATGAGCTGAAACTTCACGAGGATTTTTTATGGAATAGATAAGAAGTTTTGAAGTCAATAAGTATTAGAGGGGGCCCACCAGGTGGGCAGAACCCACCTGGGCGCGCCAGGGAGCCCACGCGCGCCCTGGTGGGTTGTGCTCACCCAAGCCCACCTCTAGTGCCCGTCCTGGTATATAAGTCATTTTGACGTAGAAAAAATAAGGAGAGGATTTTTGGGACGAAGCGCCACCGTCTCAAGGCGGAACATGGGCAGGAGCACTTTTGCCCTCCGGCGGAGCTATTCCGCCGAGGGAACTTCCCTCCCGGAGGGGGAAATCATCGTCATCATCATCACCAATAACTCTCCCATCTTTGGGAGAGCTATCTTCATCAACACCTTCAACAACACCAACTCCTCTCAAACCGTAGTTCATCTCTTGTGTTCAATCTTTGTACCGGAACTATAGATGATGCTTGTGGGTGACTAGTAGTGTTCATTACATACTATATGATTTATTTGGTGGAAAATTATATATTCAGATACATTATGCTATTTAATACCCCTCTGAGCATGATTATCATTTGTGAGTAGTTACTTTTGTTCTTGAGGTCACAGGAGAAATCATGTTGCAAGTAATCATGTGAACTTGATATGTGTTCGATATTTTGATGATATGTATGTTGTGATTTCCTTAGTGGTGTCATGTGAACATCGACTACATGGCACTTCACCATATTTGGGCCTAAAGAAATGCATTGTGGAGTAGTTATTAGATGATGGGTTGCGAGAGTGACAGAAGCTTAAACCCCAGTTTATGCGCTATTCCATAAGGGACCGATTGGATCCAAAACTTAATGCTATGGTTAGAATTTATTAATACTTTTCTCGTAGTTGCGGATGCTTGCGAGAGGGTTAATCATAAGTAGGAGGTTTGTTCAAGTAAGAACAGCACCTAAGCACCGGTCCACCCACATACCAAATTATCAAAGTAGCTAACACGAATTAAGCCAATATGATGAAAGTGACTAGATGAAATTCCCATGTACTCTCAAGAAAACTATCTTGCTATCAAAAGGATTGGGCTACCTTGCTTCACTTTTGTTACTACTATTGTTACTTGCTCGTTACAAATTATCTTGCTATCAAACTACTCCGCTACTTACAATTTTAGCACTTGCAGTCATTACCTTGCTGAAAACCACTTGTGATTTCCTTCTGCTCCTCGTTGGGCTCGACACTCTTACTTATTCAAAAGGCTAATATACTTGTAGGTCATTAGTGACTATAAAGATGCTTTATAGGTATTTCCGAAGGTGTTTGTTGGGTTGGCATAGATCGAGATTAGTATTTGTCACTCTGAGTATCGGAGAGGTATCTCTGGGCCCTCTCGGTAATGCACATCATAAGAAGCCTTGCAAATAAAGTGACTAATGAGTTAGTTGCAGGATGATGCATTAAGAACGAGTAAAGAGACTTGCCGGTAACAAGAATGAACTAGGTATGAAGATACCAACGATCGAATCTCGGGCAAGTAACATACCGATGACAAAGGGAATAACATATGTTGTCATAACGGTTCAACCGATAAAGATCTTCATAGAATATGTGGGAGCCAATATGAGCATCCAGGTTCCGCTATTGGTTATAGCCCGAAGAGGTGTCTCGGTCATGTCTACATAGTTCTTGAATCCGCAGGGTCCGCACGCTTAACGCTCGATGACGATTTTGAATTATATGAGTTATGTGATTTGGTGAACGAATGTTGTTCGAAGTCCCGGATGAGATCACGGACATGAATAGGAGTCTCAGAATGGTCAAGAGGATGATAGTATTCGTACATTAGAAGTGTTCCGGGGTGTATCGGGTATATATCAAAATACCGGGAGGGGGGGTTACCGGCACCCCCCAGGGGAATAATGGGCCTTATGGGTCATAGGATGGGAGCACACCAACCCACAAGGGGTGGCGCCCCCCCCCTAAGGAAGGATGTCGAATAGGAGAAGGTAGAGGGGGTTCGCCCCCCCCCCCTCGCCTTTCCTTCCTCCTCCCTCTCTTCCCTTTTTCCCCTTCCGGTAAAAGGAAAGGGGGGCGAATTGCAATAGGGCCCCTGAGGGATTCCTGGATAAGGGCGTATCCGGACAGCCGGACTATGTACTTTGGACGGACTGTTGGACTATGAAGATACAAGATTGAAGACTTCGTCCCATGTCCGGATGGGACTCTCCTTTGCGTGGAAGGCAAGCTTGGCGTTCCGGATGTAGATCTCCTTCTTAGTAACCGACTCTGTGTAACCCTAGCCCCCTCTGGTGTCTATATAAACCGGAGGGTTTAGTTCGTAGGACAAGAACAACAATCATACCATAGGCTAGCTTCTAGGGTTTAGCCTCTATGATCTCATAGTAGATCAACTCTTGTAATACTCATATCATCAAGATCAATCAAGCAGGAAGTAGGGTATTACCTCCATCGAGAGGGCCCGAACCTGGGTAAAACATCGTGTCCCCAGTCTCCTGTTACCATTAGCCTTAGACGTACAGTTCAGGACCCCCTACCCGAGATCCGCCGGTTTTGACACTGACATTGGTGCTTTCATTGAGAGTTCCTCTGTGTGGTTGTTGTAAAGCTCGATGGCTCCCCCAACCTTCAACAATGTGGTCCAGGGTGAGACTTTTCTCCCCAGACAAATCTTCGTGTTCGGCGGCTTCGCACTGCGGGCCAACTCGCTTGGCCATCTGGAGCAGATCGACAGCTATGCCCCTGGCCATTAGGTCAGGTTTGGGAACTTGAATTACATGGCTGATATCCGCGGAGATTCGATCTTTGACGGATTCGGGCCTGCATCGGGAGTACCAAACAGTCACGACGAGCATGACTTAAATCTGCTATCGGACAACATTCGGGATATCACCCCTGCAGCCGCTCCGGACCTAAATCCGGGGTAGAACGCGTCGACCGAGGACGGGTGGATGGATCCCGCCACGGAGGCCACATACTCTTCGGTGATATAGCCGAACACAGACTCCAACATTAAGGAGATCTGCGTCATCGGACCCTTGGACTTGTGTCCGGATGTGGGTTCCGAACCGTGCGCACTCGGACCCATCGAGTCTGATTGGGCTCCAGTAATGGAGTTCACCGCCACGGATATCTTTCAGCACTCCCCCTTGGGGGAAACACTTAATTCATTAAAGTCTCTCTCTTTGACAGAAGACTCTTGGCCGAACTATGTCTGGCCCGAGTGGGATACGGAGGACGAAGAAAATCTCCTCCCACCCACCACCCACCTCATAGCCACTGTCGATGACCTAACAGACATGCTTGATTTCAACTCCGACGACATTGACGGTATGGACGTTGAGACAGGGGACGATCTGGAACCACCACCCACAGGGCACTGGACCGCCACTTCATCATATGACATCTACATTGTGGACATGCCTAAGGAAGAGAACGGTGACAAAAAGGACACAACGGAGGATAAAACCCGCGGCCAAAAACAAAAACGACAGTGCAAGCACCACTCTAAGTCCAGTCACACTAAAAATAGTGATAACAGCGCAAGGAAAAATGACACTCCGGTTGACTCCGAAGGCAACAATATGAACCCAGCAATGGAGCAAGAAGAGCTAGGCCATGCCGAACAAACGCTCGATCACAGCGATCCCGAGGGCCGAACTCATCAAACTGCCCACGGAGGGGAGGACAGTCCGGTTGACGATGCATTTATCATCCCGGAAAAACGCTTGGAACAAGATAACCTCCGCAGAAGTCTTAGAGCCAGGGCGAGGAGCTTAAAGAAGCAGAAGAAAAGGCTTAAAGCCGCGTATGATACACTCAACCGAAGATGGAATAAGGTGCTAGACAATGAAGGAAAACGTGGCGACAATCGCCACACAAAGAGCTAACCAAAACGCAAGCTGCTGCCCGAATTTGACGACGAGGCCACAGCGCCCATTCCGCCAAAAACAATACGGCCATTTGGCCAGACCAACCACTTCATGGCCGCGATAGAGCAGCCACTGATACCGCACACGATTTACGTGAGCTTCTGGACAAAAAGGCCGGTGCGGCCAGGTCCATCTACGGATCCAGAGGACATGCTCCGACGCGGGAGTATGGTCACCACAACGATCACACTGATCGAATACCAGTTCGGAATCAACACCGGACGCAACAACAGTCGACAACATGTTGCGACATGTCCAGATACAGAGGGGCTGTGCACCCTCTGTGCTTCACCGATGAGGTGCTGGATCATGAATTTCCGCAGGGATTCAAACCCGTGAACATAGAGGCATACGACGGAACAACAGACCCAGGGGTCTGGATTGAAGATTTTATCCTTCACATACAGATGGCTCGTGGGGAAGACCTCCACGCCATCAAATAACTTCCCCTCAAGTTGAAAGGACCAGCTCGGCATTGGCTGAAGAGCGTCCTCGAAAACTCAATTGAAAGTTGGGAGGAACTTGAGGATGCTTTCAGGGCCAATTTTCAAGGGACCTACGTGCGACCTCCGCTTGCAGATGATTTAAGTCACATAATACAACAGCCCAAAGAGTCAGCCCGTAAACTTTGGAACAGATTTCTCACTAAGAAGAATCAAATTGTTGACTGTCCGGATGCCAAAGCCTTAGCGGCCTTCAAACATAGTATCCGGGACGAGTGGCTTGGCAGACACCTCGGCCAAGAAAAGCCAAGGACGATGGCAGCCTTAACAAGCCTTCTGACCCACTTCTGTGTGGGTGAAGACAGCTGGTTTGCCCGTAGAGGCACCAGTGACCCAGGCACATCCAAAATTCAAGATGGCAACGGGAAGCCACGAAGCACTAAGCACAAGCGTCGGAATAATGACGGTAGTCCGGACAACACAGCGGTCAACGCCGGATTTAGGGGCTCTTGACCCGGTCAAGTAAAGAAGCCATTTAGGGGCAGTAAAGAGGGCCGTCCGGCCTGAATAAAGTCCTGGACAGATTGTGCCAAATTCATGGCACTTCCGAAAAACCTGCAAATCATACTCACAGAGAATGTTGGGCCTTCAAGCAGGCCGGCAAGTTAAACGCCGAACACAAGGGAAGGGAAATGCCAAGCGAAGACGAGGATGAGCCTCGCCAGCCAAACACGGGGGGACAGAAAAAATTACCACTAGAAGTCAAAATAGTAAACATGGTCCACGCAACTCACACAGAGTTCGCTGCCCCCAAATTCAACCCCTGGCCGGCCTACCCAATCACTTTTGATCACAGGGACCACCCGACCAGTGTCCGGCATGGAGGATCGGCTGCCTTGGTGCTCAACCCAATAATTGATGGATACCATCTCACTCGAATCCTAATGGACGGTAGCAGTAGTCTTAATCTGATATATCAGGACAACATCCGCAAGATGGGGATAGACCCATCCAGAATAAGCCAAAGTAGCACCACCTTTAACGGAGTGATACCAGGCGTTGAGGCCCGCTGCTGGGGCTCCCTCATATTAGAGGTGACATTTGGTTCTCCCGACAACTTTAGAAGCGAGGAACTACTCTTCGACATCGCTCCCTTCAGCAGCGGTTATCATGCATTACTCGGAAGAACGACCTTCGCTTGCTTTAACGCAATACCAAACTATGCCTACCTTAAACTTAAGATGCCTGGTCCATGTGGCGTCATAACCGTTAGCGGAAACACAGAGCAGTATGCGGCGGCTCGTGTAGCCGGACATTAAGCGGCCTCTCCCACCAGAACACATGATCGGTCGTCAAGACCACAGACACGATTAGACGAGTCCAGTGCACCATCGTGACCAACAACCTGGATAAACCTGAGCTGGGTGCTATACATATATCCCCATAAATGATACCAGGGGCTGCAAATATGTAATAAAGCCCACAATTCGGCTTGCCTCATTAATAGGCAAATATCTCGTATTTCTAACATCCATCAGGAATAACCAACTTCTCACACACTTACTCCTTTTTATGAGTTTTTGTTTTTTTCAGACACTATTCGTGCGACACCCTTCCAGGATACGGCACAACAGAGACAAAGGCACAGACGTGCAGCAGGGCCCCGCTTAAAGGTTTCTCCTTAGATTAAGCCCCTGTGTAAACCTTCTTTACTGTCTTTTGTTGCTTGACATCCCATGGGTATTCAATACACCCACAGCGGATACTGGCGTTATAGGCATTTAGCCACGACAGATCAATGCACGTACCTGGAAATACAGGGTTCATAATCAAGGGTGTTGCTCAGCCCAGTATATGTTATAAAGTCCGAATACCTTCGGGAGTGTTCGGCGTCACGAGTTTGGCCTTATATGCATCAGCTCCAAATCATGTCTTTGGTCAAATGTTTGGTTCGCCCAGCTCCTGGGTTTGCTGCCTTACGTTCCGTCCTATCGGCTAAGGCGGCCAAAGGAGAACTACTGCAATTGTGCCTGGTTATTCCGGATGAGCGCCTTAGTAGAGAAAGCCAAAAACTGATTGTCATGATACATCGAGAGACTGGTCGACCACTCGAAGAGTCATCGGAATCTATAGGATTCCTTCGCATTAACGAAGGACCGTTTCCCGGTCATGTACATACGCGCCCCTATACGGATGCATGCGGATGTACTAGGGCCTACTTAGTAGCCCCACCATTAAACTCCTATGGCTAAGTGAAAGTGTTACAGCTATATAATCCGGTTGCCTGGTTCGACGTGCGATCACCTCCTTAACGGACCAAGACGTTAGATCAAGTGTGATTACGTATATATTTTTTAAACACCCCCGCATTATATGCGTGGGGGATAAAGCCAACGACTGCTAACTTTCAAGTTATATGAATACATAAACGGCCGCACAGGAGGAATTACAACACTTTCAGGCTAAAGTATAAACACAGCCTCTATATTTCACATATAATTGTTTACAATTAATCGATTTGTCACTCGAACACGACATTCTTCGAGCATTGAGACTCTATTCTACGGGCACCTTCTATGACCTGCTCAAAATAGTGCTCGGCTGGGTCTTGGCTTCCTGCCGGACCCTGGGTTGCAATGCTGGTGGCATCCATATCTGCCCAATATGTCTTAACACGGGCTAGAGCCATCCGCGCACCCTCTATGCACGCCGACCTCTTCATGGCATCAATTCACGATCTGGCGCCAAACAATTGCTGCACTAAACCAAAGTAACTGTCCGGCCTTGGTCCCTTCGGCCATAGATGGTCTATTACAGACCTCATTGCAAGAACGGACAACCTATGGAGCTCGGCTATAGCGGCCATCTTCTCACTCAATGGCAATGAGCGCGTTGGAGCGCTAAATTGCAACCAGAATAGCCTTTCTGTTTCATTATCTTTATGATCCTTGAATAACTTGGTCGCATCAGCCGTACTTTTCGCCAAGTCCGCATACTCATCTGCAGCGCTCCAAAGTTGATCCAAAGGAGCATACTTTGGATCAAAGAACTTCATCCGCAATAAATAGGGATTTCTAGCCGCGATTTCTCCGGCTTGTCGAAGTTCCTCTCGCGCGTCTCTAATTTTAGAGCGCGTCTCCTTAGCCGCATTCCGCGCCTTCTTCAGGTCAGCCGCCTTTGCCTGATTCTCCTTCTCGAGAAGCTCATACCGGCCGACGGCGTCCCTCATATCCACAACCATCTTGGCTATCTTTTCTTCGCTTCGGCGATGAGCAGCCTATTTGGCTCTCAAGTCCTCGGCTGTCTTTAGGGCAACCGCATTGCTAACCCGGGCTTGTTCCTTGTCTAGGGAAGTTCTTCCCTCAGGGCCTCAATGGCAGCAGCTCCGCCTGCAGCTACATCATATCATATTAATATTACAATCATCTTCATATTTCCTAAAACAAATGAGGAAAATACAAGTGCATACTCTGTGACTCGTCAAGCCGCTTATTTACAAGCGTGATGTCGGTATCCACCACATCAATCTGTCGCCTCGGTTCGGCAAATTCAGAATTCCGGTCTATCGCCGGACTCTTAGCCACCTACGCATGACAACAATACGATCATCACCAAACAGTGTGATCCTCCGTTTGCCGCCTAGGACTGGCAACCAGGGTCTCAGGGGCTACTATATATACGGAGCACACCTAGCGCGTGCGAAACAATCGAATATTACATATTTTGTCGCATACCTCGAAGCCTTTGAGCAAACTTCCAAAAGCTTCATTTAACCCGCTTGTGGCAGATGAAATCTTCTCCAACATCGTACCCATTAGCGTAAGGTGACCCTTTGAAAGATCAGCTTGCTCTAGGAGGCCCGCCAGCATGTTCGGCCGGGCACCGGACTGTTCCGGACCCTTCTCATCGCCCTCCAAGGGGGCCGAACACACCGGGCTCGAGGCGGCCGAAGTGTCAGCTTACGGCCTCACCTCAGGGTCGCCTGCCCCATGGGGTGGAGAGGTAGGTGGGGTTTCACTCTCCATCATCTCCGGAAGAAGCTCCCCGAAGACAAACCCTATTGAGACGAGCTACTAGCCGGACTGCAATAAATAGACCCTGGTTATTGTTCTCAAAGGAAAAAGTAATAGCTTCTTTTTTATCATTACCTTACAGCTCGGTTGAGGGCTGGCCCGTTTGCGGGCAGGACGCGGTGAGGACGCCCTTCGGGGCAGGGCCCCATGGTGAAGCTTTCTTCCCTTGCTTAGGCACCTCCGTCTCCAAATCTTCGGAGGCAACCCTTTTCTTCCCGCGAGGGGAGGGAACCTTGGAAGAACCTCCCCGATTATCCTCCTTCACGGAGACAGTAATTCCCCCGGTTTGGATGTGCAGCATGTGGAGTTCGGCTCCTCTATTCTTCTCTTCCCCTTTCCCTGAGGGCACTTGGCTCAACGCGCGCTTAAGCATTCTGGCTATTTTGGGACTAGGTGAGCCTTCGGGAAGTGGGGCCGGACACCTGATTCTCTCCGCCTTGCTAAGCCAATCCTGGCCGCGGACAAGTTTTCAGAATAATATTGTATTAAGCATATGCAAAGTGTTCGGTTACAGGGTTACTTACTTGGGTATCTGGGCGGTGACAGCTCAGGCCCACATCCTCGGTGCTGTCCGGACACCTCACTTGTGTTCCAAAGAATAACTTATACATCCCTTCGAGCGTCATGCCGAAGAAGTGCTGAATGGTTCACGGACCTTCCGGATTGAACTCCCACATCCGGAGAGGCCGACGCTTGCACGGCAGGATCCGCTGAACCAGCATTACCTGAATGATTCTGACAAGGTTGATATCCCTATCAAGGAGCTCCCGAATACGGCTCTGCAATGTTGGAACATCATTAGCAGGCCCCCAATCCAGTCCCACATTGGTCCATGACGCCAGTTGAGGCGGAGGACCCGAGCGGAAGGCAGGGGCAGCCACCCACGTTGTGCCTCGGGGAGCTGTGATGTAGAACCACCTCCGTTGCCACAGATCTGACACCTCTAGGAAGGCACCTTCTGGCCATGGAACATCGGCGTTTTTGCTTATTTCGGCGCCTCCGCACTCCGCGTGTCGCCCCTCGATCACCTTCGGCTTCACATTGAAGGTCTTGAGCCATAGGCCGAAGTGTGGGGTGATGTGGAGGAAGGCTTCACACACGGCGATAAACGAAGACATGTGGACGATAGAATTCGGAGCTAGATCGTGAAAATCTAGCCCGTAGTAGAACATGAGCCCCCTCATGAAGGCATCAATAGTCAAGCCCAAGCCTCGGAGGAAGTGAGAAACACATACAACACTCTCGTTGGGTTCGGGAGTGGGGATGACCTGCTCAGGGGCGGGTAGCCTGTGCTTGACATTAGCGGTCAAGTATCTGGCTTCCGTGAGCTTCGCAATGTCCTCCTTTGTGACAGAGGAGGCCATCCACCGACCTTGAAGGTTGGATCTGGACATGATTGAAGATCCGAAGTACCTAAGCTTGAGCTTCGGGTGTTGGAGCTCGAGAGGCAGGAAAGCGCAAGCGTGGTAAGAAAGGGATAGGCCTTGACCCCTCTATAAAGGGGAGGATATCAAACGTCCCCAACGTGAACATTTGGGACTTGCATAAAAACACGGAGTCACACCAACAGGCATGGTGGGGTTACCCATACCCGTTTTGATGAGGATCCCACGATAATAGGGACACGATCTCTGCTTTGACAAGACGTGCCAAAGAAACCACCTCGCAATATGTGCGGTGGCTGGTTATAAAAAATGGTTTGAATAAAAGTCGGGTCGTGGTGTGATGTCACGCTACGAAGAGTTGTCAACAGATTGGATTCGTGGATTATTGTTCTCTCTACGGTGGTATGTGAAATTTGTCTTGCAGGGACGGACACGATCCTCGTGACCGGAATTTATCTTGGAGTATTCGGAGATGGAACCCGTCTTGCAATGCCGAAGACAAATCTGTGCGCTGGACTCATCGTCATTGAAGCCTGGTTCAGAGGCTACTGAGGGATTCCTGGATAAGTGGGTATCCGGACAGCCAGACTATGTACTTTGGCCGGACTATTGGACTATGAAGATACAAGATTGAAGACTTCATCCCATGTCCGGATGGGACTCTCCTTTGCATGGAAGGCAAGCTTGGCGATCTGGATGTAGATCTCCTTCTCTGTAACCGACTCTGTGTAACCCTAGCCCCCTCTGGTGTGTATATAAACTGGAGGGTTTAGTCCGTAGGACAAGTACAACAATCATACCATCGGCTAGCTTCTAGGGTTTAGCCTCTATGATCTCATGGTAGATCAACTCTTGTAATACTCATATCATCAAGATCAATCAAGCAGGAAGTAGGGTATTACCTCCATCGAGAGGGCCCGAACCTAGGTAAAACATCGTGTCCCCAGTCTCCTGTTACCATTAGCCTTAGACACACAGTTCGGGAACCCTACCCGAGATCCGCCGGTTTTGACACCAACAGCCCCCAAGTAGGATTCCTCCTACTTGGGGCGCCCAAGGCAGCACCCCTCCCCCTCCCACCTATATATACATGGGGAGGGGGCGCCTAGAACACATACCAACGATTGTTAGCCGTATGTGGCGCGCCCCTCCATAGTTTACGCCTTCGGTCATATTCTCGTAGTGCTTAGGCCCTATGCGGACCACTTCACCATCACCGTCACCATGCCGTCATGTTGACGGAACTCATCTACTTCCTCGGCACTCTGCTAGATCAAGGGTTCGAGGGACGTCATCGAGCTGAACATGTGTAGAACTCGGATGTGTCATATGTTCAGAGCTTGATCAGTCAGAACGAGAAGAAGTTTGACTACATCAACCGCGTTGGCAAAAGCTTCCACTTTCGGTCTATGAGGGTACGTAGACACACTCTCCCCCTCTCGTTGCTATGCATATCCTAGATTGATCTTGCGTGAGCGTAGGAATTTTTTTGAAATTTCATACTACGTTCCCCAACAGTGGCATTTGAGCCAGGTCTATGCGTAGATGATATGCACGAGTAGAACACAAAGAGTTGTGGGCGGTGATCGTCATACTTCTTACCACCAATGTCTTATTTTGATACGGCGGTATTGTTGGATGAAGCGGCCCAGACCAACCTTACATGACCACGTTCATGAGACCAATTCCACCGACACACATGCAACTAGTTTTGCATAAAGGTGGTTGGCGGGTGTCTGTTTCTCCTACTTTAGTTGAATCAAATTTGACTATGGTCGGTCCATGTTGAAGGTTAAAACAGCAAACTTGATAAATCACCATTGCGGTTTTGATGCGTAGGTAAGCATGGTTCTTGCTAGAAGCCCGTAGCAGCCACGTAAAAACTTGCAACAACAAAGTAGAGGACGCCTAACTTGTTTTTGCAGGGCATGTTGTGATGTGATATCACTACAAAAAAAAGACACATCCGTGACATTTTGGGCCGGACGAATTTTTTTTCTGTCATACATATGACACTTCTATGACGATAATTGTGAGAAAACCCGGTATCATCATAGATGTGGTGGGCTCCTACTTCTATGACAAAAAATCATGACAGAAAATGGGCTTTTCGTCCTGGGCGGGCCAGAGACGCAGCTGCATGACATTCTTTGGGTCGTCCATGACGGAAAAAACCGTGGTAGAAGTGAGGGCGAGGAAAATTTCAGGGAGTTCTCGGTTACGGTGGGAGGTCGGGGGCCGAGCGATGCGCGTTTCTCTCGTACATGTACGCGCGTGTGTGTGAGGTGTTGGCTCGAACTGAACCCTAGCGAGGCGTTGGGCTCTAACTGAACCCGAGCGATTGCACTGCAGGCTACGCGTTACTAAACCCGAGCGATCGATCGATGGCTGTTAACTGAACCCGATTGAGTGATTCCTTCGCTACTGCTGCTAACTTAAGCCGGTCGATGGGATGAACAATGAGTGTTGCAGGGGGGTTGGATGAACAGTGAGTGGTGGCGTTGCCTCTAGATGAACAGGACCCCATGGTGTGGAGGGCTGGATGAACAGTAGACGGTGAAGGGGTGGTTGAACAGGACCCCATGGTGTGGAGGGCTGGATGAACAGTAGACGATGGAGGGGTGCCCGTGGAGGGGTGGTTGAACAGTAGCCGGTGGAGTAGCTCGCGGTGGAGGCTAGATGAACAGGAGCCCGTGGAGGCTGGAGGAGGTCGACGGTAGACCGTGGAGGCTGGAGGAGGTCAACGGTGGAGATGAAAAGTATCCCATGGAGTCCCATTTTGCGGTACGCCACACCCCTCTCGATGAACAGGACCCCCGTTTTGACCGTAGCGCTCCAACACAAGTCCGTTTTGCCCGTTTTGCGGTACGCCACAACCCTCCCGATCAACAGGACCCCCGTTTCGACCGTAGGAGGTTTGTTTCGTCCGTTTTGCGGTACGCCACACCCCTCCCGGTCAACAGGACCCCCGTTTCGACCACATGAGGTCTGTTTCCTCCGTTTTGCGGTACGCCACACCCCTCCCGATCAACAGGACCCCGTTCCAAACGTAGGAGGTCCGTTTCCTCCGTTGTGCGGTACGCCAGGCCTCGTTTCCATCGCATGTTCCGTCCAAGCCCTCCCGATGAACACGACCATGCATTCTGTTCCGACCCAGCCGGTTGGCTCCCACGCGGTCCGTTGCCTCCCGATGAACACGATGCATTCCGTTGCCTCCCCATGAACACGACGCATTCCGTTGCCTCCCCATGAACATGATGCATTCCGTTGCCTCGCCATGAACATGAGCCCTCGCTGTACGTATGCGCGAGTAGGCATTCGAGACCCCGCCCATATGTACACATACGTGGCCGTATTTTCTTTCTTGCACCCTGGCCGCTGTACGTACGTGTACATGCTATGTGCGCGCCTCTACTACGACACGTGCGCGCCTCTACTATGACACATGCGCGCCTCTACATCGACCAGTATATATGTACGTACACATTCACGACCAGAATGACAACGCTACATACGCTTCGACCAGGTGGGTCCCGACTGTCAGGCACTTCCTTGCGTGCGAATATGTAGCTGGTGGGTCCCAGCAGTCAGGGGGGTGAATCATTTTTTTCTGCCCGGACGCACTTCCTTGCGTGCGAAGATGTAGCTGGTGGGTCCCAGCAGTCAGGGGGAAACGTTTTTTTCGCGAAATACAATGGCTCGTCTGGTGGGTCCCCGCTGTCAGGTGGAGGAATAATTATTTTCCGCGTAATAAGGAGGTACTTCCTTGCTGCGGTCGTGGACCCAGCTGTCAGCCTCTCCACGTAAAGTCCACGTCTGATGGAAGTCGTTACTTGACCACGTTGACCATGCCGCGCCGAGAGCACCAGGGCGGTGGACGACGACGAGGCCTAGGAAGGGGACGAAGGGGAGCCGGGGAAGGCGTGGCAGTGGAAGCCCACACAGAGAGGAGTCCGAGGGTTCACTGGTTCGGCTGCGGTGTGAGGCTGCCGTCGTCGCAGGGCCTGGCCAGCGGTGGGAATAGTTGGGGGCGGTGAGGCCTCCGCGGCAGCACATCCGGCCATGGGAGGTAGGAGCATGCGGCACGACCGGCGCTGCTTTGGGCGGCTGGATCAAGAAGACCAGAGGTTGAAGAAGCACTACTGTCGTTGGATGGACATCGTATGGTCACTAGAGCTAGAATCATTTATATTGACTAAGTTGACAAAGCCCTCCATCCCCATCAACTTAGTAGGCCCACAAGTCAGCCTCCCACCAACGTGGGTCCCAGCTAGCAGGGGGAATTCATTTTTTCTGCGTAATAAGGAGGCACTTCCGGTGGGTCCGAGCTGACAGCAGGTGGAATGTTTTTTTTGCGAAATACGGTGGCCCGTTGGGTGGGTCCCAGCAGTCAGGGGCAAATGTTTTTTTTGCGAAATACTAGTGGCCCGTCCGGTGGGTCCCTACTATTAGATGGAGGAATAATTATTTTTCGCGTAATAAGGAGGCACTTCCTTGCGGCTGTCATGGACCCAGCTGTCAGCCTCTCCATGTACAATATTCTTCCGATGGAATTCGCTCGTTGACCACATTGACCACGCCGCGCCGAGAGCACCACGGCGGTGGACGATAGTGAGGCCTAGGAAGGGGACGACACGGAGCCGGGGAAGACGCGGCAATGGATGCCCACGCGGAGACGAGTACGAGGGTTCACTGGTTCGACTGCTGCCATCGCCGCAGAATAATAGGGGGTGTGGGTGAGTGGAGTAGACGGATGGCTTGGCCAACGGTGGGAGTAGTATGGGGGCGGTGAGGCCTCCACGGCAGCACAGCCGGCCGTGGGAGGCAGGAGCAGGCGGCACGACCGGCGCTGCTTTGGGCGGTTGGAGCAAGAAGACCACAGGTTGAAGAAGCACTACGGCCATTGGATGGACATCGTACGGTCAGTCGAGCTAGAATCATGCATATTGACTAAGTTGACAAAACCCTTCATCCCCGTCAACTTAGTAGGCCCACTATACTGGGTCCCAGGTAGCAGGGGGAGTATTCATTTTTTTGTGCGTAATAAGGGGGCACTTCCTTGCATGCAAAGATATAGCTGGTGGGTCCAAGCTGTCAGCGGTGGTAAAGTTTTTTTCGCGAAATATAGAGGCCCTTTAGGTGGGTCCCAGATGTCAGGTGGAGGAATAATTATTTTGCGCGTAATAAGGAGGCATTTCCTTACGTGCGGCTGTGGACCCAGCTGTTAGCCTCTCCATGTACAGTCCACTTCAGATGCATGTCGGTCGTTGACCATGTTGACCACGCCACGCCAAGAGCACCAGGGCAGTGGACGACGGCGAGGCCTAGGAAGGGAGCGACACAGAGGCAGGGAAGACTCGGTAGTTGTTTCCCACGCGGAGGGGAGTACGACTGTACGAGGGTTTACTGGTTTGTCTGCCATCGCCGGAGAATAACAGCAGGTGTGGGACTGTGGGTGAGTAGAGGGATGGCTAGGCCAGCGATGGGAGTACGGTGGGGAGGTGTGGCCTGCGCGGCAGCACAGCCGGCCGCGGGGAGGGAGCAGGCAGTCCTGCCGGCGCTTGTTTGAGCGGCTGGAGCAGGAAGAGCAGAGATTGAAGAAGCATGACGGCCGTTGGATGGACATCCAACAGTATACATTCCATCTGTGGAAAGCCTCAAATCTGTGGAAAACAGCATACAGCCCATCTGCCATTATTTCAAATAATTTATAGCCCATTTGCTAATTCTTACGGGTTTTTTGGAGCCCATATTCTTTTTGTTAGCATTACAGCCCATATTATGGCCACAGTTAAAAAATTATACGAAATTTTGCATATGTCGGTGCGGTCTGAACTTTTTTTAATCCCGAAATTTCAAGTCACATTCAGACTAATTTTAAAAATAAATATATATCAATATAAAATCCAATAAATTGTCCATGCATAAAAATCAATGCAATTTAAAACCTCGAAATGAAAAAAATATATATGAAACTAATTGCCGGTTTGATGTGTTTTAAAAATGTACAGTCCATTTCTCATTACTGATAGGCCATTTTCTCGACCAGCCGAATGAAGCTCTCCTCGTCTTGAAAGATTTGCAGCCCAACAGGCCTAATAAAGTGACTTACTTGACAAATCACAAAAAAACTGGGCTAGCCATTTTCAGAAAGAAAAAAAACTATTGGGCTGGTCTGTGGTAAACATAAAAGAAAAGGCTGTCTAGACAGGCCAGAGTGTCCCGCACAGCCTAGTTGACACCCTGCTTCCATCTCAAAAATAAATTAGATAAATGCCACTCCAATTATAGCGATTCATAAAAATGCTACTGCAATTTCCAAACTTTGAAAAATGCCACTGCAACTTTTGCAAACTTTGAAAAATGCCGCTGCAGTTTGCAAACTTTGAAAAACGCCACTCCAGACTTCGAAAAATGCCACTAGAAATGGCATGAAATGGCATTTTTCAAAGTTTGGAAATTGCGGTGGCATTTCTTGGATACACCAGATTTGGAGTGGCATTTATCAAATTAACCCAAAACAAAAATAACTGGGCGAGCTACTGGGTCCCTGGTGTCAGCCTCTCATTGTGCAATTCTCTCGTTTATTAACTACATTGACACTGGCATGGGACCCAGATGTCAGAAATCCACTAGGAGGAGCCATTTTTTTATTGGCTTGAAATAAGGAGGCACTTGCTTGCATACTGCCAGGACCTTGGCGGGTCCCTGCTGTCATCCTCTCCACGTACAATCATCTCCTGATTGTGTATGCGTAAACTTGCTAGGCCCACAAGTCAGCCTCTAAACCTGTGGAGGACAAATACAGCCCATTTAAAAAAATAACAGCCCATTCCATATGTTCAAACGGAAAGTTCAACATTCAGAGCAAAGTAACAGGTCTGATCCACATATAGAGTACTAAACTTCCAAGTTGACAACCATCATAGCCAAGTTAACTATCTACTCCCACTAATACTCTAGTAGCATACAAGTACTAACTTACTCTTAGCTAACTAGACGATGCCGGCCGCCATCTGTGGTACACGCTAAACGCCGGCACCGGCGTCTCGCGCCTTGCCTCGGACTTGCAAGAGGTGCGATAGGGCGCGTTGCTTGCATGCATTGGCCCTTTCCATGCCGGCGTGGTCCACCGAACCTTCGGCTTCCAAGTGGGAAACCCACTTGACGAGCTGGTAGTAAAAATTGGCATCGCGAATGCGTGCGTGCCCGAAAGCCTCCAGGGCTATTTGCCAGGCGCCGGCCTCCATGTAGTCAGCCCAGTTGCGGGCGCTCTGCTCGCGACTCAGAGCGTCAGTGCGTTGCTGCTCCATGTCCTGTTGGCGGCGCAAATCAGGGATACGCTGCTCCTCCACAAGGCAGTCGCGCTCCAACAACTCCTGCTCCTCCGCCATGCAGTCGCGCTCCAACAACTCCTCGATCTACGCATTTCCATCTAAATACAGATATAATGCCTCCTCCCTCCGTCTGCCTTCCGGTGAAAAACCAAACACTAGTTCCGGCGGTGACCGCCTCCGGCGTCGCCTACCATGGACGGGCGGGGGCATGGCGGACGTGGCGAGAGACGTCGGGCCGGTGGGGGCTTATGAGGATATGGCGAGTTGGGTCACGGTAGCACCGGAGAAGGCCGGGAAACAGTACTTATAGGGGGGAGGTATTGCGACGGTCATCGGAATTCAATGCGTAATGGCTTAGCGTGCCAGCTTGCCGTTGGAAACTAGAGAAACTGAAATTATGACTATACCGTCCCGTCCTGTCTGGGTTTCACGCCGGCATGGCGGTCAAACGAGTGCACTCGAATCATCTCCCACTTTGTCAATAATGATTCGACGTATTTAAAAAGCCCGCAACAATTAAAGTGTATCTTTTTTTTCCATTAGTTAGCTGCCTTAATTACGGCCGGCTGCATGCATGCACTCAGAATTGCTCGCAGGCAATACGCGAAGCAGCATGCAACGAGTCGCAGCAGAGGGCACGCATGCAGCCACTTAAATCGCTGGAATTAATTAGGCTTAAACTTCTGCATGCCGTTAATTAGTGCCATGCCTTGGTCTTGCTGCTTTGCTCACGGGACTAATAAACCCGGACGGAGGGAGTACCTTGGTTGGTGAGAGGTTTGAATTAAGCCCTGCAAACCGGAAAGGCGGTACTAGTGCGTGCGTGATCCGCTATTTATTCATGTAGGATCGAGTAGGTCATTTCTTGAATTGAGCCCTGCAAACCAGAAAGGAGGTAGTACGTGCGTGATCAGCTATTTATCCATGTAGGATTGATAGTGTAGCTTGTCAGTTTCTTCAGAGGTAGGCATTTTTATCCGTGTAAGATTGATAGTGTAGCTTGTCAGTTTCTTCAGAGGTAGGCATTTTTATTCAAAAAACTGCCACTTCAGATCTTGCTAGCCAGGAGCGCATTAGTAGGCTAGCTAGTGATCGATCAATAACTTGTAAACACTGAGCGAACAGAAATAAGTAACTGTTAATGCATCTCAATGATTCACAGATCATATCCAAATATGTAGCTCCAAAAGCAAAGATCAGCCTCTTCGGATCTTGTGTCGCAACTAAAACTAACTAGTACGATTCAAATACATAAGATCAACATGTTAATGCATCTCAATGATTCATAGATCATATACAAATATGTAGCTCCAAAAGCAAAGATCTAGAAAAAACATCTGTTCTTCCTACTAACATGGATGCTTCTCTTGGCAAACATTCAGTACAGACTGAAAGACAAATTTGTTTGTGAAGTCTACAATTCCTCTTGCAAACGTAAGTGGTTTCACCAATAGCTGGAACCATGAGAATGAACCACACATGATGGAGGAACATCCACTGCAATATGATTTGGTCTTCTCTCGATCACACCGCGAGACTATTTTTGGAATACAAACTTTAACTTAGGCAAAATGATGCCCATTGTATAATCAGACCAAAGCAATGAAGCACCAAGTGTTGGGCAGTAAATAGTACAACACTACTTTTCTGCAGTACATGAAGTGACTATCCAATCTTTGTGTCTATTTTCAAATGGCACTGCATGCAGTGACTATACTATTCTCTTGTGCAGTTCAACCAAAATTGCGGACACTTTGTTTGTTTGCCAAATAGCAACGGGCAGACATCTCTATCTGCACAAATATCAAGCAGCTACTAAACATATCAAGCAGCTAGCAAACCACTAGTATTATTATCTAATGACAGTACAAAAAGAGTAGCAAGATAGTAGCAAACCATGTACCTTCGTAATGAACAGCTCATAGTGCCACCAATTGGATATAAAGGTTTGGAAAAAAACATGCTCCTAATGTTGAACCAGTTGGACTTTTTGTGCAGCTCCACTAAAATCGAGCATCCCTGTTTGCATAGATATTGAAAGTGTGATTACTATAAAAGTGGCACTAGTTGAAGCATAAACTCACAACTATAAGAATTCCAATTTCTTAATGGGAAAAGGTAGCAAGACTATTTCTAACAACCTGTTTGAACGAATAAATAAAGCAACAGTAGCTGATGTTAGGAAGGCATACATAGTTTTTTCTGAAAAACTGAGCCATTCCTGACCTTTCCTCTTCTTTTAAGCAAATTTTGTGCAGTTCTACTAAAATAAAATGTCATCACCGCCTTGACAATTCAGTGACACTGTACAAAAGGAAATGACTTAACATTACATCATGGTGTCAGGTATGTAGTCGACGGGCATTAGAGACAAACATACAGACCTCCTCCGATAACATAATGAACATTAATTTTAACAAAGGTGTGACTAGCTTTACCGGGATAATTTGAGTGAACTCTACACTCTCTGTTCCTTAATATAAGACGTTTTCGCGGTTCAATTTAAAGTACCCAAACGTCTAGTATTTAGAAAAACAGGTAGTAGTTTTCTTGAGCACATATCTGGGAAAGCTTGCCACACTTTATTTATGTCCATACGCTAATGCAACACCATTCGAATACTACAAATATACACTAATCCAGTGGCTAGTGCAACAGTAGAGTAGTTAGTTTATTACAGGGTACAGTACAATGGTCTTACAGAACAGATTTCAATAAACTCTAGCACTGGAAGGTTTCTATAAGAATTAACAATACAAAATGTAAAGGTAACAAGTTTCAGCATTGGTATACTAGTTGTGCATGAGCATTAAATTAAGGTATGTAATCTATAAGCATTAACAGTGCAAAAATCTAAAGGTAGTAAAAAGTTTCATCGTTGGTATACTGGCTGTGCAACAGCATTAGAATGCCTTAGCTGAAAAATCTTTAATACATCCACAATCAACAGCTAACCCTGAAATGATCCAGTGACATTAAATGGCATTGCTTAAATTTATCGGTGGCATTAGACTGAGAGCGGCATTATTTAAATGTGGCATCACTTAGGAGTAGCATTGCTTGACTTGACCGCTGGCGTTATACTAACAGAAAAAATAGTGGCAATAAGAGCATAGGTGGCCCATTCGGACAGTGGGCGCACCAGTACGATGTACCTCCACGGACGCAGAGTGGTGGGGGAGGTAGGGTTGCCCAGAGGAACAAATATCCAGGCAGCATATGTGGATTACGTCTCATTTTTGTTCTCTTTAGCCACCTTTTTCCTATGTGAGGACAACAAACCGATCGACCTGGTCATTCTCTATTGCGTTGTCATGACTTTCTACCCTTCTTCAACCAAGAGACACGAGACTCGTTCCTTAGCTACTGATTTCCCCCTTTTCAACCTAGATGTGGGTTCGATGCCTACTCTCTTGGATAGTATAGTCTCCCTTCCTTTCCTTATTCAACCCAGACATGGATTAGTCTGCATGAAGTAGGGTTTCCTTTAATAGTGCAAATTATGGTTTTCGCCTGCGTGGCCAGCAGAGCAAAGGATAGCAAATTGGGAAGATGGTGGAGTGGAAAAAGATCCACATGCAATGATGTGGCAGATGGGGCAATAGAACAAGGGTATGGTTCGAAAAGAGGTAGCATACCTGAGGGTCGGCGAGAAGTGGCTTCGCTCGTGGTTGTCGTCCTCCGCACACTACGGCAGCGAGCTTGGGGAAGGAGGCCATCCCGCGCGGGCGTTAGGTCTGAGATGACGGCCTTGTCGTCAGTGCGTGACTTCGCTCGCCGATGACGAGTGCGTCAACGCTGCACGTCCTTTTCTTCCCCGGCGGATCTGTGACCACCGGTGAGGAGGGAGAGAGGGGTCGTCTTTTTAGATCTAGAGAGAGGGTGGTAGTGTGAGAAGCAAGTGGGCAGCCCTTGGCAAGAAAGCGCTGGAGCTCCAGCCTATATATCTTTTTTATACTACTAGTACTGGAGGTGGAGCAGTGGTAGAGTAGTTTATATTCTCTCTACGTACAGTACCAGTTATTCGAGCTTCAAAACTGAACGGCACGCCATTAAAAAATAAAGGTCGATAACTAATGCGGCACCTCGGGCCAACGCGGCCAGACCGCATTTTGCACGAGAAATTACACACCATGTTTCGTTGACATGTGGTCCAGTTTCAACATATCAGTGAGACGACGGCGAGTAGTAGGAGTATTTCCGAACGGACGTGTAGGCTGGGGCGCCTCTTCGTGAACCATGGCAAACTGGCAACCGTCCACCAACTCTTCGCCTTTCCCTCTCAATTTGGAACTGCTGTCGCACGCTCTTCCTCTCCCTCCTCCATTTTCCTTTAGCCCTTCACCCTTTTTTCTGCCATTGTTCGATCGTCTTCTCCATGGAGGGAACAAGCCGGAAACGACGCCATTATTCTTGCCCCGATCTGAAAGATGACGTGGTGGAGGAACTCATTGATTGGTGCGACATCATCACCTTGGCTAGCATGGCAGGTTCGTTCAAGGCCATTCTCGACTCAACTAATAACATCATTACAAGGAACCCAAGAGTCAAGGAGCGGTTTGATCTCCCCTATCTTCTTCGTCGTGACCCTGATGACTGGCACCGGCACGACGGAGGCCTCGCCCTGTGCAAGTTGATGCCGCTTGATAATGATATGTATGATGTTAAGATGCCATCGCTTGAGGGCAAGGCTTGGGCAGGCGCAAATGGAGATTGGGTTGTTTACATTGGGTCCAACCGCGAGTGGGAACTTGTGAATGTGTACACTCGTGACCAGGTTCCACTTCAAAAAGCCCAGCAGACTGCCCAAAGGTTGAGCACACCGGTATTGTACGCACGTTCAAATACGATCATGGTGACTGTCTTCTATGGAAGATAGCAATTTGTCGAGTTCCCAACCACTCTTGGAATTACAACAACTATGAAGTTGTTGCTATCTTCGACACGCTTGTTACCGTCCTTGGTGGTTTGACTCGATGGATATTGCTCAAAAATCAGTTTCTGTACATGGATGAGTACTGTGATGCAATTCAATACGAGGGCCTTGTGATTGCTGCCACCACTTGTGGCACTGTTTTTGCATGGCATCCTCGTAGTTTCGGTATGTTTGTCTTCCACCGTAATTATAATTGTTTCATCCACATGCATGCGGGTTAGCAAGTTTCCCTTTACTAATTAACCTTCTTCTTGTGTTTCCAAGGTCATGTGAACATTCCACCACCTATACTTGAAAATTTTTATAACCAAGGGGGAGATGATGATGGTGATGATCACGAGCATGAGGACGCACAGCGCCCATATACTCTTTGGCGCCTGGCAACTAATTCCAATGGATCACCTCTTCTTGTGTGTATACATCCCACTGATGATGTTACTGCTAAGGAAGCAGGTGTAGTCTCCCATGGTCGCACTCTCCGGACCTATTCCAACACCCGTTGCATGGTATTCGGGATGGATACTAGTGTGCTAGCGCCAACTCCTTCTCCCTGGTACAGAATTGATAGTCTTGGAGAAAACTCGCTCTTCCTTGGACAAAACTATCCAATGATGGTGAAAGGCGATCCAACTATTGTTGACACAATGTTACTACCATTTATGAGAAGCAACTGTGTCTATACCTCGGACATTTGGGTGGTTCCCTACCCTGGTACTGATATAGTAGGCCGCTTCAGCCTGGATGATCGGTCATGGGTTGGTCTCCAGGTCGACAATGGATGGCCCGTCCCAGAGAATCACTTGTGGTTCAAAGCAAGCGTTTCCAACGCCGAGGAATGGTTCAGTTGAAGTTCATTTCATTGCTTGTTATTTGTTGTGTGGTGAAAACTTTAGTATTTATAATGTATCCTCGTTGTCGATGTGGGTTGATGACCTGTTGTATGTAATAAAATGATATGCCTGTGATAAACTTACTAAATTTATGAATTGCTTTCGAGTCGCTTCTCTGAGTGAGTGGTGCGACGAGGCAAAAAAATATTTTCCGAATACATAATTGTATGTGCATTGCAACAGGTTATCGGATGAGGCCAATCAACAATATTAGTACACTATTTGTACTAGCTTCACATGCTTCGCGCGTCGGGCGGGTGTTTTTACTGTAGCCATATGTTAATGTGTTCGCTGCACGTAACCAGCACCTCGAATCCTCAATACTCGTACTATATAGTAGGAGTAAGTAGTAGGAGTAGTAGGGTGGCATGGGCCAAAACAAGCATTCACGTCCAGGAGTACGGCACACGCCACCACCACGACATCCATCTGACGCCATATTATTTCTTGGAGTCCGGGCTAGAGCAATCTCTTCAACCTCGTCGTTTCTCTAACTTCAGCCATCGCGCGGCGGGCGAGGTGGTGTTTGCCGGTAGTTGGTTTCCTTAACTGCGGTCCCACTTGTAAGGCCAACTCCAACGCACGACCCCAAACAGACCTCCGTTTTGCATGAACTTCAACAATAATTTTGACTAGAAAAGCAAGACCAAAGAAAACAAGAACCACAAGAATACATTTTACTACTCCTGTAAGTTGGATTAGTGCCTTCTCGATGCATTCATTGTTGATCTGCGGAGGCTCGATCTTGCGTGCTTCTTTCTTCTTCGAGTGTAAAGAAGTAAACATTGCTTCCTTGCATCTAGTCTCATGTCTAGCCTCTATTCTAGTAGGAGTATCAACAAGTGCACTAATCTCATCTCTAGCCCCTATGCTAGCTAAAAGTGATAGAACATCTATTAAATTGCGCTCTATCAATATATGGATGTACTCTTCTTCCCAATACAAAAACATGCATCCTTTCTACTCCCTCCGTTGCACAATACATGCCTTCTATTTGTCAAAATATATATGTATCTAGACATGTTTTAGTGTATAGGTACATCCATTTTGGACAAATGGAAGTCAAGTATTTTGGAACGGAGGGAGTTCACAATAAAAAAAATTAAGTTAGCACAACTAGTCTAATCCGAGAGCACAACTGTAGATTTGGTCGGGTTCTTCCTCCTTGTGCCGACGCGTGGGACATCCAGCATCCAGGTCGTGTTATGAAAGAAAATAGAGTGGTAGTTGAAGCCACGAGATGTGCATCTTGGGTTAAACTGTAAATAGAATCTTACTACTCTTGAGTAACTCCAAAAGCGGCCACCGAAGATCTTTATTGGATTTGTTTTTCATCACCAGCATGTCGAGGTCAAAGATGTGCAGGTTCAGTGGATCCGCTTGCGTTTTCACTGACATGTGGGACCAAATGTGAGCAAACAGACGTTGGGCTCCGCGCGTCCGCTGGCTGGCTGAGAAGAGAGATAGAGGAGGGCTGAGCACGGACTACGGGAAATTTGTTCTACGTACCTCGATATAGGCTCGATATAGTGGGGTGGCATGGGCCATAACTAGCATTCACGTCTAGTAGTACGGCACATGCCACCCACACGAGTACCATCCGACACCAATTTTCTTGGAGTCCATGCTGCATCCATCTCTTCTCCCTCCTGTTTTCTCAGCCATCGCACGGTGGGCGGGGTGGGGGTTTGCTGATAGTCGGTTTGCTCAACTGCGGTCCCACTTGTAAGTGAAAATGCAACACCACACGCATTCCCGCTTGAGTGGCGTGCCGGACCAACCGTGTGGGGGTGTGATGCAAACACGGCAGGCTTTTCCTTTTGAACTCGTAACTTGTAAATTTTGGTTCCGCTCCATGGCGCGACCGATAGATAGAAAATAATGATTTTGCCTAGAGTAATGATAAGCTTAGTTCTGGCTCTGTTCATGCATGGAGTACATATGAAAATTATGAAGTTGATGCGAAAGGTAAGGTAATTGTTGTAGTATCATATACTACTACATGGATTTGACGGAAAGATAAAAATACATACGGGTCCATCAACGACATTCTCACGCCCTAGTGCGCCGGGTCACCAATCGACGTGTGAGGAGCAGCGGCGTTGGCGGCGAGCTCAACGTACTTCTGAACAGTGCCGTCCAAGGTTGCCGTGCGGTCCAAGAAGGCCAGCGTCCTATCGTCCTCCTCTTGCATGTAGTAGTCCTTGTGGACGATTTGCGTGTAGACATGGGTGATTATGTTGATGGTGGCTTGCTACGCCAGGCGCTGCACAGCGAGCGCGATCTCGAGGTGGACATTCTCCGGCGCGACGGTGGGCAGTCGCTGGGCCACCAGTGCATCGAAGAGGTTGTCACCATAGTGGCCGTTGAGGGTGGCGGGTATCGCAGAGCCTGGGCGCGTCGGCTGGAGGCTTACGTCAAAGTCGTCCGCGAGCTTCTTGACGACGGTGAACTTGTCGAGGAAACCGACGAGGACCTCGTCGAACAAGGAGACGAACCTGTCGTCTAAGCGGCCCCTCGCCCTGGTGGCCTCAAGCAATACTACCTGGAGACATTCCTTGGTGCTAGGCCGCAGACCGGCGTCATGGACCATCTGGCACAGCCGACTGATGCTCGCGCTCATTGCCTCCATGGGTCTATCTTAGCTTTTAGCCAACCGATCTTGCGATTCGAGTGATCACTCTTGCCCTTGGTTAGCATGCGTAGGTGTGTAGGATTTCGTACTACTCCTTGGCCCTCTACAGCACCTGCCTTTGGCTGTATGATAGATGGGCCAGCCACCTCCTAGGCCCATGTGTCATTCACCCAAAGGCAGTTGTCGTAAGTCAATGAAGCTGCGTCCCCCTCCGTGCCGGTGCAGTATAGTCATCTCACCGGTCCTCTAGTTGGGGCCAAACGAGAGAAGTTTGATGATTACTGGTTTATTGGTCCCCTTTGCATTTTGCGCCAAGTTTTGACCTTTGATTTAACTAATAAAATGTTAATGCATGTAAACAAAAATGTTGTGTAACATTACAACCAGCCTAAGTCACCTTACGAAAACCAAATAATCCCAAGACACTTAGGCACGGTGCATTAACTCCCTCCTTGTTTCTTATTTCGTGACATATCAACCAATGAGAGATGTGGGTCATGCATGCTTTCAATGACTTGAGACTACCAAACATGACATGCAGTGTTTAGTTCATTGCATGTAATCCTATTAGTACTCTAGTTAGCAAAAAAACATTAAGTTCTCTCGCCGATAGGAATAAAACACCATGTATTTATTTATAGAGGGAGTAGTACATTTTTTGTGACATGCATTACTAGATATTGCTAGTCAAATACTAAAATCCAGATGGACGTGGTAGTACTCCTAAATCCAGACGGTGGTGCTACTAGTACTAGTAGTAGTACTACCAATGTAGTAGTAAGAGTACTAGCACTGTACGACCCGTTGGTCAAATTATTACATGCTACTCCTGACAGTGAAGTGACAGGACCCTGTGTCGGAGATGACACCTGAGTATAGGCGCCGTGTTTGGCATACCATAGTCAGCCTCACCGTTTGCAGCCACTATCATCATGGCTGTAGAGCAAGCCTGCTTACAACTAGCCCTGTTCGACATAATTTCCCGTGCGTAGATGCCCGTGCATTGCAGCAGCCATCGCGCCAAGATTTTTCCACGGCCTTCTAGATGTGGTGGGGAGGAGATAAGGCTGATTGTGAGAGACAAGGAGTTGTTTGTAAATAGGGAATAAGTGAGGGCATCTTTTTGCAAAAAATGGAGAAGCTTGGTTTGTATGCGTCAGATCTAGATCCGATGGCTATTGGTGAAAGATGGGAGGCACAACATCATCACCAACTTAGGACCTGTTTGGTTCGCAGGATTTTGAAAACACAGGAATAGGACACGGCAATATTACAAGTTTCAAACTGTTATTACAAATGTTAGGAATAATGCTGCACCTACCAAGAGGGAATTACTAGGAAGTTCATGTAAGAACTTTCGTTACTTTAGGTGGATGCAGCATTATCGTACAAACTAAAATTCATTGCCCTGACAAGTCACTATTGGGCAAATAAGTTTTCGAGTCTCTGGCCACTTGATGTTTCAAAAACAAATTCAGCTTCCATGGAGACTTTGTCATTTAGGCTTAGACGCTTGCGGTGATCAGCACACCATTCATTGTTGCGCCAGAGAACGCCAAACCTCATTACCTTGAGAACACTTGCCTCCAGAACAAAGAACTTGACCAATTTAGGGGTTGTTTGGTTTGTGACTAACTTTTCCAAAGATTTCCACACCTAAGGTTAGGCAAGTTTGACCAACTTAGGCAAGTGTTTGGTTCTAGCCACACCTTTGGCAAGCCACACTTGGGTCCCACATGGCATACACAGAAAAAGTGTGGCAAGATTCCCTTAGGCTTGCTGACTTGTGGCTTTCATTTTGATGAACTAACCTTAGGCAAGTTTAGCAAAAATGTTAGGCAAAGTGTGGCAATGCTAGGCCTAGAACGAGACAGCCCTTTAATCTCAGATGTGCTGCCTCGGTAGTCGATCAAATCAATTTTTGTAAGATGGAGATCAAGGCATTCGATGGGATTGTTATAGTGCAACACATTTTTCACTTTCGGGTCTTTTTTATCTGCAAAAGAAGAGAACATATTAGAGCAGCTAGCTGCATAAGATTGCCCTGTCATCAAGAGGTACCAATACCATTCGTTCATACGATAGAGTTGGCTGGCTAGTGATATTTTTTCACTCTCTCTCTCTCTCTCTCTCTCTCTCTCTCTCTCTCTCTCTTTCTGTTTCCTCTCATTTAACTAGGAGCACGTGAAGAGCTTGGGCATTTGTTGCCTTACACTATGTGGCCGATGCCATATTTCGCAAATGTATGCCACATAATACGCATCGATGTCAAATCAAAAGATTTTGGCACCGCTCTCGCGATGTGAGAGAGTTGGCACCGCTGTGCACACAAACCCACAAGTATAAACAAATCAATCAAACCAACTACACCAGCCTCTCACTCTGCGAAACAAGTGTTTTTTTATTGCCTCAGTCCTCTCTCTCTCCCACGCAGTGTTTTTTCATTGCGTGAGTTAATTTGGAGTCGGAAGCAAAGTAGGTGATCCAGGGCACCAGGTGTGAGCAATGGAGGGGCATCGATGCCAAATGCATCACAAGTGAATTTGGCACATGTTTTCGCCTACATAGCCCACTTTTGTACTCCCTCCGTCCCAAAATTCTTTTCTTAAATTTTTCTAAATACGGATGTATCTAGTTACATTTTAGTGTTAGATACATCAGTATCTAAACAAATGTAAGACAAGAATTTTGGGACGGAGGGAATACTACCTCGTATTTAGTATAAAATTTTGACCATAGATTTACCTGAGAAAATGCCAATGCATGTCACTAAAAATTACACCATTTGAAATTATGTTCAAATACGAATCCAACGATATAGTTCTTAGTGACATGCATTAACATTTTGTCAGTTAAGTCTATGGTCAAATTTTGATACTACAAAATTGGAAGAGTAAAACAGGACAGAGGTAGTACTTGCTCTTAGGTTAACCATAGAGTTACTGGATTAGTCTAAGTTACTTTCCACTATGGCTAGCCTAGGCTACTATAGTAGTACAACATAAAAATGATGCAGGTGATCACGTGAGAAAAAAATACTAAAAACATTTCTTTCGGTGCAGTGCGTAGATGCAGTTTTGAACACTACACTTGTCATCGTAAGTTGGGAAAATTACGAAAAAATTGAGCTACGTTGTGATTACCGTTTACTTATAGGAAATAAGTTTCACCTCGATGAGTAGCTTCTCCATGCACGGAAATCATGTAAGGAATCCAACAACTTGATCCAGATTGGGGCCGATAGATTTTAGTGCTAAGATCTTCACTGTGCACATGGACTGGGTCAAGCTTGTGGGAATCATTTTCTGGAAGACGGTCGTAAATACATCAAGAAGAAAAGTAAAAATGTGAATTTCAAGAAGACGGAGAAGAAGATGAGTGTTGTACCTGAATGATTACAGATCCAATAAAGAGTTCGGAGAATTTGGCAGACGAGTACACCAACGCTGTCAATTTCGGCGCGTCAATGACCCTAATTTTTGTTGGACCTTCTAGATCCGATACAAGCAATCTCTCAAGGAAAGGCACATTCTCAATGACCATAACGTAGAACAGCTGGAGTGATCTCTTCCCAATTGATGTCTTGTTGCAGGGCCAGCAAGACACATAAATCCATCGGAGATTCGTCGAGGCGATGTGGAGGCTAACGAACCCGTGGATCTGCTCAAGACAAAGGTACTCGAGCGCAGTACAGCTGCAGAGCAGGTGCTCCATGGCCTTCTCCGAGATGACAACGTCGAAGAGGTCGAGCTGCTTGAGTTGAGGGAGAAGAAGGGCGGGCGCGACATTAATCTGGGGAAGATAGCAGGAGCTGAAGCTGGCGCGGCGCAGCGTTGGCGTGAGGCGGAGCACGGACGGTGGCACAGAGCGCCATCGTCCAGCTTCAAAGCTGAGCTCCTTGAGCTGATCTAGGGCGGGGGATAAGAACCACTCGTCGAACTTGGGTTGGACCTTGCAGTTGGTAGTGAACATGCGGATGTCAAGGCGTCTAGCTAGACCAGGGTGCGAAGAAAGGATCTTGGAGACTACGGCCATGCGTTTGCAATCCCCGTCGCAGAGGCAGCTGTCGAAGGTGAGGTTGAGGGGGACGCAGCGCTAGAGGGGGCACCACCGCCGGGAGAGTAGGGCGGCCCGCACGGTAGATTTGGTGGGGAGGAGGCCGATGATGACGAGCAGCATGTCATCGGGGAGGCTGCTGATGAAGTCCAGGCTCGCCGGATGCGGTTTTGGATCGAGCCACCTCCGCTTGTTGGCTGCCTCGCAGTCCATCTCAACTGGCGGCGACACCGGTGTACATGTGTGCTGGTGGGTGTTGTGTGCTGTGTGTGCGCGAGTGCGTCCTTCTGTGCATGCCGCAGCGCAGTGGTGAATTGTGCGCGAGTGCGTCCTTTACGCGCAAGAAGTTTGTCCTCAATGCGCCCTCAATTTACTAGCGTGCGGGGTGCTACCCCGAGTGGTTTCAACTTTGTTTACTTCACCGCGTGTCAGATGGGCCTCTAGTTTACTTATTTTCACCCACTGCCACATGGGCTAGCACACGAAGATACAGAACACGAGCTGACAAGGCAGCATGTGGATTGGTTGACCGGTCAACTAAACAATATACAGAGCTATACGTTGACACAGTGAGCATATAATCCGTCAGTATAGAGAGTTTGAGTGAGAGGGGAGGCCCGTGAGAGATAGCAGAGAGAGAGAGAAAGAGCTACTCCCTCCATTCGATATTGTAGTTCCAACATATTTTTTAAGTCAAACTTTTGAAACTTTGACCAAGTTTATAAAGAAATTACTTATATCTACAATACCAAAGATAAATGATCGTATAAAGTAAGTACATGTTGTGATGAATCTAACGATCGTTCCAGATGTAAATGTTTTTCTCCACATATACCTGGTCAAACTTTTCTGAGGTTTTGTCACAGCCCTAGATCTCTGTTTGTAATTAGTTGCATCTTCATCCATGTCATCATGTTTAAATTTCAGTTAAACTTGAAATGGGGATTGCCCAAACCCTAGCATCAATAGAATTCACTAGGTTCAACTAAAATTTTCTCAGTGATTCCAAATGGCTTCTAAAAATGTTCATCATTTCTGGATAATGTTGTAAACAATAACCAGAGGTGTTGCACATTTTTCCATGACATATTTGGGTTCTGAATTAAATCATATAGTATTTGAATTTGGGCATTTAAATGCTAGTACATATTTTAAATTTCCAAATAATCCCAAACTAAAATGTTCCATGCTGGATATATTCCATTTAGTGGCCATGAGCAGTTTGGTGATTTTTGAAAGTGCCTAAGCATTTTTAGAAAAGCCACAAAGTTACAGAAGAAATAGAAAAAAAACAGAAATAAAAGAGAGAGAGAAACTTACCTGGACGCAGCCCACCTGGCAGGCCCAGCACTGTGCTGGCCCATGCCAGCCAGTTGCTTCGTCCTTGCCAGGCAGGCACAGAGGTGACGCCGATGAGCGCGGGCTCGCCACGCCACCTCCCTCCTTGCCTGCCTCACCGAGGCGCCTCGAAGCCCTCCTCGGCGCCGCTCTAGACCCCCTGACCCCCCCTCACTCTCCCGTGCCCACTCCTCTCCTCTACCTCGCTCTCTCACGCGATGCCCGAACGGGTTCGTCGCCGCTGTTCGCCACAACCGTAGCCACCGCCTCCCCCTCGCTTCCCTAACCGGTCCAGAGGCTCCTCCTTGACCCCCTCTTTCTTCCACCCCAAGCGACGCCACCGCGGGAGCCCCACATCGCCTCCACGAGTCGTCTTCCTCGAGCAGGGCCGCTGGAATCCATTGATGGATTCGTCGCCTTCCGGTCGTCCACGAGCCATCTGAGCCTGTCGTAGGCCTCACCGTGAGCTCCCGGTCCTTTCCCCCTTAAGCACGTCGTCGTTTTCGTTCCGTAGCTGCCGGTTCCACCGGAGCCGCGAGCTCGGCCCCGCCGGCCATGTCGCCGCCATGGCCAGGGCCACCGCAGCTCATACTCGCGCAGGTCATAGCACTCAGCTACCTCCCAGAAGGCCAACGCCGCCGCCCACAGCTCCTGCCGTGCCACGCAGCACCCCGCGCGCACATGGCCGAACTCCGGCCGCCGCCTTTGAGCTCGCCGCTGTCGATATAGGCTGCCCCCGGCTTAACTGACTGCACCATTCGACGCGCGGGATCTCCAGCGTCTCATAGATGCCCTCCGCCGGCCATTTGGTCACCGGAGGAGGAATTCCGAATGCCTCCGCCGTCTCGGGCCTCGCCGGCGACTCGACGCCGGTGGGTTTGACCCGCTGACCATTGACTGGGTGGGCCCAGTTTGACCCCTGGGTCACTAACGTGTGGGCCACCCTTGTTAGTTATTACTTAGGTTAGTTTAGCATTAATTAACCTAGATTAGTGCTTAACCTAACACTAACTAACTCTGTTTAGTTAGTTAACTAACCACTGACACGAGGGTTGCACAGGTCAGGTTTGACCTGGTCGACCCAGTTGACCGCTGACATCACAGTGATGTCATGCTGATGCAGTAAGTCATTTTCTGGATTTAAGTTAATTCAGAAAATTCCAGAAAATAGTGCTAACTTATAAAAATCATAGAAATTAAACCGTAACTCCAAATCAAACAAATTATATATGAAAAATGATCAGAAAAATCCAATCTATCCATCTGTACCTTTTTCATGCATGTTAGAACAACTTATACCTGCTGATCAGGTCAAATCAATTAAATGGCATTTAAACTCTCACATATAGAGTTTGAATTTGAACCTAGTGTTCAAACCAACCCCATTTAACTTGTTGCTAGATGCATTAAGCCAATCAATAGCATATTGCCATGTCATCTTCATGCACCATATTGTTACATGGCATTGATTGTGTTTCTCCTTTGTTTGTCGGTGTTTGTCCCCTCTCAATAGACGACGTACCAACGATGAGTTCGATGATACCGATGAAGAACTATATTATCTTCAGAAGTGCCAGGCAAGCAAAACCCCCTTGTTCATTCCGATACAATCCTACTCTCTCGCTCCTGCTCTCTTCTACTGCATTAGGACAACAACGAGTCATTTGTTACTTGCTGCGGTAGCCGAACCCCTTTATCCTCTGCATGACCTGTCATTGCCACAGTAAATAGATGAAACCCACTAGCATGAGTAGGAGTTGTTTGAGCCCTGTTGTGCCTACTCATTCATGCTTGTTTGTCATGCCTGCTACTGCTTAGAGTTGAGTCAGGTCTGATTCATCGGGGATGAATCAGAGGTGTGTGAACATGTCCTACTATGTGTGAGCTAAGTGTGTGAACATGATTTGGTAAAGGTAGCGGTGAGAGGCCATGTAGGAGTACATGGTGGGTTGTCTCATTGAAGCCGTCCTTAGGAACTGAGTTCTATGTTTGTGATCCATGATTCAGCTACTACCATGCATTGGGCCCTGAAATATGACCCCGCTCGACTTCTTAATCACCCTTGTGCTCTGTCTAGGAGTTGCAAGTAGTTTCTGGTGTTTGTAGTATGCTGGAGGCCGTGCGCAGCGCTGACCGGAGGGGTGGGCTATGATGCGGTGGGCACGTGGCACGGTGTACCGGGCGCCTGTTTTGTGTCTCGGGAACCCTGCAAACATCGTTTGGGGCTGTGAGCGAAACTCCGTCCGGATCTCCTCAGAGATGGAACCCGAATAGGCGATAAACCTGGACTAGAGACTTGAGTGTTTAGGTAGGTCGTGGTCTACACCCACGTCGGCTTTTGCTTGAAGTCTGCCGAGCACATGTCGTGTGCAGACGCTAAGTGGTGGAAACATGTATGAAGAAGTACACCCCTGCAGGGTTAACATCATCTATTCGAATAGCCGTGTCCGTGATAAAGGACTTCTGGGTTGCCTATATCAGTTCATAGACAAGTGGAAGTGGATACTTTAAAATGCGCAAGATAAGCGTGAGTGCTATGGATAGCATTCTCGTAGGGAGACGGGAGCGGATCCATAGTGGTGTATTGATATGGTGAATATGTGGACTCGTGTGCGCCACCTCAAAAGAGTTACTTGCAATCGTAGTTTAGGATAGCCACTGAGTCAAAGCTGGCTTGCTGCAGTTAAACCCCACCATCCCCTTTGTTGATAATGATGCATATGTAGTTAGTTCTGATGTAAGTCTTGCTGGGTACATTTGTACTCACGTTTGCCTATTTTACGTTTTTGCAGAGACTTCCGTCTCACTAGTAGTTCCGCGTGGACTTCAACGTTTAGCTTGTTACCAGCTATGATCTTGTGCCTCGGCAGGATCTGGTAGACAGTCGGGCTTCTCAGCCTTTTTCATTTGTAGTTGTCTGTACTCAGACATGTTAAGCTTCCGCATGTGCTTTGATTTGTATGCTCTGAATGTTGGGTCATGAGACCTATGTTTGTAATATCTCGCTCCTCGGAGCCTAAGGGATAAATACTTGAGTTGTAGAGTCATGTTGTGATGCCATGTTGTATTTGCACATATCGAGCATATTGTGTGTATGTTGTTGAAATGCTTGGTATGTGTGGGATCTGACTATCTAGTTGTTTATCCTTGGTAGCCTCTCTTACCGGGAAATGTCTCCTAGTGCTTCCATTGAGCCTTGGTAGCTTGCTACTGCTCCGGAACACTTAGGCTGGCCGGCATGTGTCCTTCTTCGTTCCTGTGTCTGTCCCTTCGGGGAAATGTCACGCGGTGTCTACCGGAGTCCTGTTAGACTGCTACAGCCCGGTTTACCGGAGTCCTGCTAGCCCAGTTGCTACAGCCCGGATTCACTCGCTGATGACCGACACATTCGATGCTGGGTCATGGATGCCTGTCCCTATAAGTCTGTGCCACTTTGGGTTTACGACTAGCCATGTCAGCCCGGGCTCCTTATCATATGGATGCTAGCGACACTATCATATACGTGTGCCAAAAGGCGCAAACGGTCCCGGGAAAAGGTAAGGCGACACCCGTGGGAATACCGTGTGTGAGGCCGCAAAGTGATATGAGGTGTTACATGCTAGATCGATGTGGTATTGAGTCGGGGTCCTGACAGCTTTGGTATCGGAGCCTGACTGCCTGTAGGATTACCAAGCCAAACTGGTCAAAGTTGAGTCTAGAATTTCTTTAGTTATGTAAGGGAATTGATTGTGGGATGGAACGTAAGGCTCTTTTTACTCCTTATACCTCATGCCCTTCTGATCTGAGTCATCTTATCTTTTCTACGGGGTTTAAGAACTAGGCTTCTCATCTATCTATCAGGATGACGTGTTACTAATCCATAGACTTATAGAATTGATAGTTTCAAGCCTCAGTTCAGTTTCTACTACTTCTATATGTCAACTATTGATCTCGAAACCTTGATATTGTGCCTCTGAGTGGTTATGCCACCATTTTCACTGGATGTCTCAAATTTTTTGAGCATTTACAGTCGTTATGCTGTCCGAGTCATCCCAGGTTTCTAAACAGTCTGATGCATTTGCAAACCCCTTCTTCCCGGTTCCGATGTCCCTTTGGTCAGATTAATCACACAAATTAGTGAGTTGAGGTACTCTTTTGCCTCGACATATATGTTGGAGTTAATATTATGACCCTAGGTGTTTTAGGGGGTGATCTAGTGGTCTAGCCATGTTCTGTGTTCCAGTGTGATGATTCTGGCCATTATTCTCGAAAGCATCTCGTGATGCCACATAGTTAGTAGGCATTCTACTCCTGGGTCTCCGAACCCAAGATTCACCCTACTTACTTCATGTTGATAGTGTTTGCTAGTCCCTTTAGGATACTAGTAACCTTTGCGATAGTCCTCAAGGTCCGTGGTATTTCCTTCTTCCAAATACTATGGACCACTTATGGCAGTAGTTTGTTGGATCAAAAGATCATAACAGGAGTGCTCTCGATGGGTTCTCCATTCTATATTGCGACTCTGCCAGTTCTACTTTTCTGCATGGGTTATCCGGAAGAAACTTGTTGAACTTGGTTCAACATACTAATCTATGCATCCACAACTCAGAAAACCGTATGTTCCTTTGAGTTGTCCCACTTTAGTTATCTTCCGACCCTCGTCTATCATTTGATAGTCAAGAGTAGTTGTGCACTTGAGCTCATCGATGCCTATTACTCTTGTGGTCCGTCAAGCCACTCTAGTTCAGAATGACTAGGAGAAACAGACTCCAGTACCTCATCCATTTCTAGGATTGGGTCAAAGAAGTTGTCTTCCACAGATTAGATGCAATCCAGCTTTTGATTTTGTTCTACCCTGGAGTATCACCCCCTTTATGTCAGGATTTTCATGAGAATTGCTCCAGCTCTTGTGAATTTTTGACGTAGTGATACTTCCCGCCATCATTACTCATTCCTCGGTTCCATGTTGTCGCAACCGGAACAACGACAAGTGAATCGTGATGTGTGAAATCAATACTCATAGCAACCTTGTTGCTTGGTAGTTAAAGGACAATAATTTCATCCTTAGCATGTTGGTTATTGAATCACCACCCTAAGGTTGATTGTGCTACCTAGTCCTTATTCCTGGTGCACTTTTCAATCAATGAGTTAGGATAGTGTCAATCCTTGCTTGTTTGACCATATTGTCTTGCCCTGAAAAGCAAGATTGTTCTCGAGCTTAGTAACATATCGGTGGTTCGTGATTTTCTGAATATCTTCTTAGAAGTATCACTAGGTCGTCACCTGACCGCTATGTTGAGTTCGTGATCAAGTTGGTTTATTCCTGTAAACCACCCCTTCTCCAAGAATCTGTGTTGGATACCCTGAGCTAGTTGGTTGAGCTAAACAATAACTTGGAGGGTTGGAAGATAAAAGCTTGTCCGACTTAGTTCATCACTAAGGGATATCCTTGTGTGTGTGTGTGTGTGTTGAAGAAAGATGATATCTTTGTTGATTGATTCCCGTGATCAGTTGTTGAACCTATTGTCTTATCAAACTTGATTTGAGTATGGGCTTTCGTCAAATCAAATCAGAACCAACGATGTTCGTAGTGTTGTCTTACTCGTGGTTGATTCCTCGAGCATACACCACTATATCTCTTGGGTCTGACCAATACTATCACATGGTTCACATGATGGTGGAAGTCCAGTGATATGGAAATTTCGATGAGTTGTTGTTGAGCCCATCAGCAGCATTTTGTCTCCCCCATGATTCGTGTTGAACATCAACCTAGTGTTGGAAACTTTGTAAGCAATGCCTTCGTGTTCCGTTCATGAAGCCTATGCTTGGATGGAATAAGTGACTTCCTCGAATTCATGTGCATTTGGTGCAAGTTGCCGCCATGAATTTGAGAAAGGTTTGTTTTGCTTCCTTCGGAATCATCCCAAGTTAGTCACGCGTTCGTGCGAAGTATTCTATGGTTTGGTAGATTAATTACCTCCATTCTATATGTGTCCCTAGCACACCAAGCCACTGATTGATCTGTTCAAGGATAATAAGTTCTAAGTGCTAGTCCTGAAGGTACCAGACGGATTTGTACAAGATTTTGTTATCCTCGATGATGGTTTCCCACCTGAACTTGGTAGTGTTTTATTGTAAGACTACGATGTGGTCATGCTTGTCTGAGACAACGTGTTCACATGTTTGTAGCAGAACCAGCTCATATTTTGGAGCTTACTATCGTAGTTCATTCCCCGAGAATCCCGCAACGTCATCTCGTCGATTTGTGTTGCAAACTTTCGTTTCTCTTTCTAGACTTGATGAGTCTGGAATATCCTGACACCGGCCAGATCTGAATCTCAGGAAGATATGATGGTTGGAACGTCTTCCCAAGAACCATAATATTGGTCTCTTTGTAACCCGGTAAAGTGGATGTCGTGGCCAACACATCTAGCTGGAAGACCTATTATTGTAGGCTCTTGATTGAGAAAGTTGGCTACCTCCCCATAAGGATTTCATGGGATTTATTCCCAAGTTGACCCTTATGGATTTTTGAGTTCCGAAGTCCGACCTTTTACTTGATGTTCTAGATATCAAACCATATCTGTGAATGGATATGCTGGTACGTCAAGGAGAACATTAGAAGCGGAGTGCTAAATGTCTCTCGGTTGATCGTCCAGATTTTGCCCCTTGGCCTCGCTAAGGTGAAATCTTAGAAAGTGTTATCTCTTTTTGCATCTGCATCGTCCATCACCATTCATCATGGTAGCATGTTGTGTTGCCAAGATCCTTGTCACGGATATTGGCAGAACCCTGATGAATATGGAAATGCTCAAGTTCTTGAGAGCACGTGCAAGCACTTGGTGTTATCATTCTCTGCTATAAATTTTCAAACAGTGGACTCACTCTCTGCTGTTGAGTTTCTTCCCAGTTACTAGAATCATTCCCATCATTTGTGTTTTGTTTCCAGCTTGCACCGTCATTGTGCCATCCTACCTTGGGTCCCATCCATTTTCGGTGATAAGCAAAATCAACCCTTGTGTTGTCTTCAACAAGGTAATCCACATCATCCATTCTGGCCTAAGAATGTCATTCTTTCGGACTCTTTCAAATGATCATTTGTGATTTGCCTTAAGATGGTATAAAGAGTTTCAATGATCTCTGAATCAAAGGTAATTCTTTTGCCACTTAAGGGGGATATATTCTACGAGTCACCTCTCCTAAGGTGCCCCGTTATGGAATCATGGCAATTATTTCCTCGCCACCTTGACACCATCCACCATCTTTCTAAGCGTGGAATTGTTTCCCACCAAATCAAACCACGTCATTGTTCTTTCATCCCTCTTGATGTGTTTTGTGTCTCAACTCGAGATGTTTCAACATCTCATTCCGTGAGTTGATTTGGTATAGCTCGATCTTCGAGAAGATCAATCCTAATAGAGTTTCTTTCCGTCGTCATCGCGTGGATGAAGATCTCAAAAGCAAGGATGTCAAGATCAACGTATGCAACGAATCAACAACCTTATGAGGTGCAACCTGGATCGTGAAGATTGTGTTGGTCTTGTGCCCCTCTGTCTTCTTACCTCACGTCTTGAATCTCGGGACGAGATTCTTGTTTAGTGGGGGTGAGTTGTCACAGCCCTAGATCTCTGTTTGTAATTAGTTGCATCTTCATCCATGTCATCATGTTTAAATTTCAGTTAAACTTGAAATGGGGATTGCCCAAACCCTAGCATCAATAGAATTCACTAGGTTCAACTAAAATTTTCTCAGTGATTCCAAATGGCTTCTAAAAATGTTCATCATTTCTGGATAATGTTGTAAACAATAACCAGAGGTGTTGCACATTTTTCCATGACATATTTGGGTTCTGAATTACATCATATAGTATTTGAATTTGGGCATTTAAATGCTAGTACATATTTTAAATTTACAAATAATCCCAAACTAAAATGTTCCATGCTGGATATATTCCATTTAGTGGCCATGAGCAGTTTGGTGATTTTTGAAAGTGCCTAAGCATTTTTAGAAAAGCCACAAAGTTATAGAAGAAATAGAAAAAAACAGAAATAAAAGAGAGAGAGAAACTTACCTGGCCGCAGCCCACCTGGCAGGCCCAGCACTGTGCTGGCCCATGCCAGCCAGTTGCTTCATCCTCGCCAGGCAGGCAAGAGGTGACGCCGACGAGCGCGGGCTCGCCACGCCACCTCCCTCCTTGCCTGCCTCACCGAGGCGCCTCGAAGCCCTCCTCAGCGCCGCTCTGGACCCCCTGACCCCCCTCACTCTCCCGTGCCCACTCCTCTCCTCTCCCTCGCTCTCTCACACGACGCCCGAACGGGTTCGTCGCCGCCGTTCGCCACCACCGTAGCCACCGCCTCCCCCTCGCTTCCCTGACTGGTCCAGAGGCTCCTCCTCGACCCCCTCTTTCTTCCACCCCAAGCCACGCCACCGCGGAAGCCCCACATCGCCTCCACGAGTCGTCTTCCCCGAGCACGGCCGCCGGACTCCATCGACGGATTCGCCGCCTTCCGGTCGTCCCCGAGCCATCTGAGCCTGTCGTAGGCCTCACCGTGAGCTCCCGGTCCTTTCCCCCTTAAGCACGTCGTCGTTTTCGTTCCGTAGCCGCCGATTCCACCGGAGCCGCGAGCTCGGCCCTACCGGCCATGTCGCCACCGTGGCCAGGGCCACCGCAGCTCATACCCGCGCACATCATCGCACTCAGCTACCTCCCAGAAGGCCAACGCCGCTGCCCACAGCTCCTGCCGTGCCACACAGCACCCCGCGCGCACATGGCCGAACTCCGGCCGCCGCCTTTGAGCTTGCCGCCGTCGATATAGGCTGCCCCCGGCTTAACTGACTGCACCATTCGACGCGCGGGATCTCCAGCGTCTCGTAGATGCCCTCCGCCAGCCATTTGGTCGCCGGAGGAGGAATTCCGAATGCCTCCGCCATCTCTGGCCTCGCCGGTGACTCGACGCCAGTGCATTTGACCCACTGACCATTGACTGGGTGGGCCCAGTTTGACCCCTGGGTCACTGACGTGTGGGCCACCCTTGTTAGTTATTACTTAGGTTAGTTTAGCGTTAATTAACCTAGATTAGTGCTTAACCTAACACTAACTAACTCTGTTTAGTTAGTTAACTAACCACTGACACGAGGGTCCCACAGGTCAGGTTTGACCTGGCCGACCCAGTTGACCGCTGACATCACAGTGACGTCATGCTGACACAGTAAGTCATTTTCTGGATTTAAGTTAATTCAGGAAATTCCAGAAAATAGTGCTAACTTCTCAAAATCATAGAAATTCAACCGTAACTCCAAATAAAACAAATTATATATGAAAACTGATCAGAAAAATCCAATCTATCCATCTGTACCTTTTTCATGCATGTTAGAACAACTTATACCTGCTGATCAGGTCAAATCAATTAAATGGCATTTAAACTCTCACATATGGAGTTTGAATTTGAACCTAGTGTTCAAACCAACCCCATTTAACTTGTTGCTAGATGCATTAGGCCAATCAACAGCATATTGCCATGTCATCTTCATGCATCATATTTTTTCATGGCATTGATTGTGTTTCTCCTTTGTTTGTCAGTGTTTGTCCCCTCTCAGTAGACGACGTACCGACGATGAGTTCGATGACACCGATGAAGAACTATATTATCTTCAGAAGTGCCAGGCAAGCAAAACCCCCTTGTTCATTCCGATACAATCCTACTCTCTCGCTCCTGCTCTCTTCTACTGCATTAGGACAACAACGAGTCATTTGTTACTTGATGCGGTAGCTGAACCCCTTTATTCTCTGCATGACCTGTCATTGCCACAGTAAATAGATGAAACCCACTAGCATGAGTAGGAGTTGTTTGAGCCCTGTTGTGCCTACTCATTCATGCTTGTTTGTCATGCCTGCTACTGCTTAGAGTTGAGTCAGGTCTGATTCATTGGGGATGAATCAGAGGTGTGTGAACATGTCCTACTATGTGTGAGCTAAGTGTGTGAACACGATTTGGTAAAGGTAGCGGTGAGAGGCCATGTAGGAGTACATGGTGGGTTGTCTCATTGAAGTCGTTCTTAGGAACTGAGTTCTGTGTTTGTGATCCATGATTCAGCTACTACCATGCATTGGGCCCTGAAATATCACCCCGCTTGACTTCTTAATCACCCTTGTCCTCTGTCCAGGAGTTGCAAGTAGTTTCTGGTGTTTGTAGTATGCTGGAGGCCGTGCGCAGCGCTAACCGGAGGGGTGGGCTGTGATGCGGTAGGCACGTGGCACGGTGTACCGGGCGCCCGTTTGGTGTCTCGGGAACCCTGCACACATCGTTTGGTGCGGTGAGCGAAACTCCGGCTGGATCTCCTCGCGGATGGAACCAGAATAGGCGATAAACCTGGACTAGAGACTTGAGTGTTTAGGTAGGTTGTGGTCTACACCCACGTCGGCTTTCGCTTCAAGTCTGCCGAGCACATGTCGCGTGCAGACGCTAAGTGGTGGAAACATGTATGAAGAAGTACACCCCTGCAGGGTTAACATCATCTATTCGAATAGCCGTGTCCGCGGTAAAGGACTTCTGGGTTGCCTATATCAGTTCATAGACAAGTGGAAGTGGATACTTTAAAATGCGCAAGATAAGTGTGAGTGCTATGGATGGCGTTCTCGTAGGGAGACGGGAGCGGATCCATAGTGGTGTATTGATATGGTGAATATGTGGACTCGTGTGCGCCACCTCAAAAGAGTTACTTGCAATCGTAGTTTAGGATAGCCACTGAGTCAAAGCTGGCTTGCTGCAGTTAAACCCCACCATCCCCTTTGTTGATAATGATGCATATGTAGTTAGTTCTGATGTAAGTCTTGCTGGGTACATTTGTACTCACGTTTGCCTATTTTATGTTTTTGCAGAGACTTCCTTCTCACTAGTAGTTCCGCGTGGACTTCAACGTTTAGCTTGTTACCTCAGCTATGATCTTGTGCCTCGGCAGGATCTGGTAGACAGTCGGGCTTCTCAGCCTTTTTCATTTGTAGTTGTCTGTACTCAGACATGTTATGCTTCCGCATGTGCTTTTATTTGTATGCTCTGAATGTTGGGTCATGAGACCTATGTTTGTAATATCTCGCTCCTCGGAGCCTAAGGAATAAATACTTGAGTTGTAGAGTCATGTTGTGATGCCATGTTGTATTTGCACATATCGAGCATATTGTGTGTATGTTATTGAAATGCTTGGTATGTGTGGGATCTAACTATCTAGTTGTTTATCCTTGGTAGCCTCTCTTACCGGGAAATGTCTCCTAGTGCTTCCACTGAGCCTTGGTAGCTTGCTACTTCTCCGGAACACTTAGGCTGGCCGGCATGTGTCCTTCTTCGTTCCTGTGTCTGTCCCTTCGGGGAAATGTCACGCGGTGTCTACCAGAGTCCTATTAGCCTGCTACAGCCCGGTTTACCGGAGTCCTGCTAGCCCAGTTGCTACAGCCCGGATTCACTCGCTGATGACCGACACGTTTGATGTTGGGTCATGGATGCCTGTCCCTGTAAGTCTGTGCCACTTTGGGTTTACGACTAGCCATGTCAGCCCGGGCTCCTTATCATATGGATGCTAGCGACATTATCATATACATGTGCCTAAAGGCGCAAACGGTCCCGGGCAAAGGTAAGGCGACACCCGTGGGAATACCGTGCGTGAGGCCGCAAAGTGATATGAGGTGTTACATGCTAGATCGATGTGGTGTTGAGTCGGGGTCCTGACAGGTTTGACTTTTCAAAACATCCATATGCTTATGGACATGACAGAGTCCCTAACTAGAGAGAGAGAGAGAGAGTGAAAAAAGTGTGTGTGCGTGTGTGAAAGAGACATGGACAACACACGATAAAAGTAGAGAAAAAGTGTGTGTGTCTTATGCAAACATATCACACATGCATCTTCGACAACAGAGGCAAGGTGAGGAGATAGTGTGTGGTTGTTTGGAACCGAGAGAGAAAGACCCCTAGCACGTGGCCAAGAGGGGTCTGAAAAACAAGGGAGAGAGGTCGAGAGAGACGTAAGGAGAAAATGCAGACATGGGGAGGAGAGAGTGTATGTTTGTCATAGAGAGATCCCCTGGAGATCGTGACGGGACTACATGGGTGGGAGATCGAGTGACAAGGTGTGTGCGCGATAGAAGATGCCCCGAGAGATATCGAGATAGACGTATGGATGGAAGGAGAGAATACGTGTGTTCCTGATGGCTAGTAAGAGATAATCATACTTAGGAGGGGGGAGTGCTTGCGCCTATGATGGAGTGAGGGATTATGGTACTCAGGGGGGTGCATGTCACATGGAGAGAGAACAAGGGCGGAGAGTGTTGGATGGGTCTATATGTATAGCGCGAGCGAGACATGTGTACGTGTGAACCAGGGAGATATAAGGCCAGTTTGGCTTGCGTCCTGAGCATCTTTTGCCTGGCCTAGGGCTGTGGCTGGATTTCATGCATGCTTGTTTGGTTGCTACACTGTGAAACAGAAAGCCCGCCTGGCCTGGGTTCCCTTGCACTTTAATTAGCCTAGCTGAACTCCAGACACTGCAAGTAGCCTGGCCCAGGCGACTGATTTCGAACGCCTGGCCGTGCCTGGTCGTGCGGCCACGAGGCTAACAGCAACATGGATGGATATTAGCGTTAAATAATTGATACATGGATTGATTGATGGGACATTGATGCTTTGCATGGCCAGGCATGAACCAAACGCTTCAGCACCACACAAGCCTGGCCAGGCATAAATATTTTACATCTCACGTCCACACCAGGCAGTACCGGCCATCAAGGCATGAGGGTCAGGTCACGAACCAAACTGACCAATAAAGTTTGAGAGAGATTGAGGAGCCCCGATAAGGCTGAGTGGCGCGTCAGATAGTTGAGAGGGGGAAAGAGATATTCCATCTGCTCGATAATGCAGTGCATGTAAATTTTTTAGAAGTCAAACTTTTGAAACTTTGATCAGGTTTACGCAAATGTTATTTATATCTACAATACCAAAGAGACATCATACAAAACTACATCTCATGGTGAATCTAATGGTATATGTTTGTCGTACTAGATGTAATTCTTTTTCTCCACGTACATGGTCAAACTTTGTGATATTTGACTTTTCAATAAATCTATATGCTATGGACCAAGGAGAATGCCTCAGTCGAGACAGATCAAGTGTGTGTGAAGGAGAATGAGTAAGTGTGCAAAAAGAGTATGTGTGTGAAAGAGAAAGTGACAACAAACGATAAATTAGAGTGTGTGTGTATTTTTCGTTTCTTATGCGAACATATCACACATGCATCTCCAAGATGGAAAAGCGAGGTGAGGAGATACACGAAGATAGCTAGTGTGTGATTGTTTGCAACGGAGAGAGACACCCCTGTAGCACATGTCCAATAGAGGTCTGGCCAACAAGGAAAAAAGGTCGAGAGGGACACATGGATGGCATGGACGCATGGGGAGGGAGAGAGGCTGTGTTTGTGATAGAGAGATCCCCTCGAGATCGTGAGGGGACTATATGGGTGGGAGATCGAGGGAGTGCGTGCGTGATAGAAAGATGCCCCGAGAGAAATCGAGATAGACCATGCACATGTTTGTGATGGAGACTAAGATTAGCTAGTCATATACATATAGGGGGGACTGCGTGTGCCTACAATTGAGTGAGAGACCATCATACTTGGCTAATTGGGCATGATATTGTGTGTGTGTGTGTGTGCGTGTGAGATGGAGAGAGAACGAGGGAGAGAGATAGGGTGTGTTTGGTAGGGTGTATGAAGGATGCATGAGCCCAAGAGTTCCCTTCTCGGCCCACTTTTGGGTGTTTGGTAGAGTGTATAGAGGGTGCATGAGTCCACACTAGCTTAGCACAAATACACTAGAAGCATGCATGAAGAAAGCATGCATGAAGAAGTGTGTTGAGTTGAGCATGCATGAAGAGGGAACAACTATGCTGAGACAAGAACGCAACCAAACACACCCATAGAGTTTTAGATGGGCCTATCGAGTGCGAGTGAGATATGCATGTGTATGTGTGACCCAGGTGGATGGAGAGTTTGAGAGAGGGGGGAAGAGCTCCGAGACGACATAGTGGTGCATGAGAGAGTTACGGGCAAAGAGCCAAGGAATTTGTGTGCGTACGATGAGTGCACCCAAGATATCTAGCTTGGACTAGCTAGAGTATCATACATAGTGTGCGATGAGTGCACCCAAGATATATGCATGCGAACTAGAAAGACCCCCCCC
>NC_041383.1:99205899-99206940 GCF_002162155.2 Triticum dicoccoides
AAAGGGAGAGGGACCAACAAGGTTTTTGTGTCGGATGCGTGCGACAGAATTGAAGATTGTCGGCGAGAGAGAGAGAGAGAGAGAGAGAGAACACGAGTCCAGGAGAGGGGGAGGTCGCGTTTTATGCATCAAAGACTGATATAAACCATGTTTCGATATAAAGTTGCATTCAAATATTTAAATTGGAGAACATCTTGTCTGCAATCCACACATGAACGGATATATGCGCATATCAAACAAGTTCATTAATTTGAGTTTCAACATGTTCATGGAGTACTATAATACTGTACAACATGCTACTCGATTGACGTGTTCAATTTTGGATTTAGTTCACTATTTTGACCTACTGAACGAGCTATTTCATTGAATCAAGATATTTCATTTTGGGTTTGATTCGCGTTTTTGAGTGGGTCAACTATTTGTCATATAGTAAATCGCTAGCAACGAGCATGTAAAAACACATTACTCCTAAGCATCATATCTACATCTAAAAAGAAGTGGAAAGCTAATATTTCAAAATTTGATTCAATCGACTTGGTAAGGTAGACGTGGATGCTCGTTCGCCCAAAATTTGGATGAACTGTTAAACATCCTCTCTGCTCGGTGGAATTTGCCCGAGAAAATAAATGAGAGACGCGAAATTACCGTCCTATGTGGGACACGCATCAATTGGCCCGTTGTACATCGAGGGTAGGTTCGTAACTTCATCCAAGCGCGCCTTCTCCTCGGCCGAAATGACATGTGCCGAATAATTCATAAACCATGGTCGGCAAAAATGCTCTCCTCGCCCGAAATAGCTCGCACCCACTATTTCAAAACACGCTCTCCTCGCCCGAAATCGCTCGCGCCCACTATTGTTCAAAACACGCCCTCCTCGCTCGAAATCGCTCCCGCCCACTATTTGGGGAGAAGCAAAGTTACTCTACTATCCCCGACTCTCAGTACACAGACCCAAGCCAAGAAGCCTATAGGCAAGGGTAGAACTGTAACTCCCCCTCACATTTCAGATAAATGCGTCTGTAAGACATGGTTCCACTCCCC
>NC_041383.1:99207269-99232521 GCF_002162155.2 Triticum dicoccoides
CCCGCCCGCCCCCGTTCATACCTCGTGGGCGCCAAATCACCTTCTCCCCGGGAAGCTCCCTTCTCCCGAGCTGTGAAACCTCAGCCCCACCTCCATGGCGCCCACATCGCACCAATTTCACAGCCGCCCTCCTCCCTAATGCCGGAGACGCTGTCGATTTGCCGTCGTGCACTGGGCCGTGTGCCTCTTACTCCATGCTGCTGGTGATGCCTCGACGACGGACGCGTGAACCATACCGGAGCCGATTCAGCCCCGCCATTGTTCACGGCGCCGGAGCGGCTCCAACTTCGGATCCGTCCAGAGTCCTAGCTGCTTCCGCGTAGCCGTCGACTGTCACGACATTGCTCTTTCCCTGCCGCTAGTCGCCACCGCAACCGCGCCGGCCTCACCGACTCGGCAACTGGACCTGCCTACTTCACCATGCCGACAGATAGGTCGCACCCTCATCTGAAATCACTTTATTTAGGCGTCAGTTGTCTGAATTTTTATTCTGGGCCAATCGATTCCCAATGGGAAGCAGCACCCCTCGAGGCGGCGGAGCTCCTAGGCTGTCGGTTGGTTGGTGTCTAACTAAGGGTGCGGGGCCGCAAGTTCGCCGCGGAAGAATCACTTAGATGGCTATCTTTTAGAGTTTCATGGGTTGAAGGTACTGCCGTCGCCGGATCTGGATGACGGGGAGTCTTTGTGGATTGGCCCGGGGGCGGCGCAACCACGGTAGTGCGGTGGGGCGGGGAGCGGGGTTTTGGCCGGGGCCACGGATGGCGGAGGCAGGCTGCTCTGCCGTTGGTCGCTGTCTCTTCAGGAAACATTCCGAACAGTGTCAGCCGGGAGGCACAAGACGGTCATCAAGCCATCCGGCGTAGATCGGACAGTACCAAAATAAAATAAAATTGTGTGACCCCAATTTAGCCTTCAGTCAACAGACGTGTGACCACTCTCGTACCTTGCTGTTGATCTCTTAGTGTATTTCTTCAGATCAAAGAGATATGTCATTCTTAACATTACGCGTTATCTGCATCTTTAGACACACCGTCTTCCGACTCACCGCAGCTGCTCCAACAAGGGAAGCATACACCAGAAGGGAGCTATAGTCCCCACTCAATAGTTCCCTGCATCGAATGCGCGTGCCCGACATGGACAGCCACAACAACTGCAGGGCCATCGACAAGTCAGCACATGATGCTCACTCCTATGGATGGCAGCCAGATAGGTTGCACCCTCATCTTACTTGTGTGCAACATTTATGGCGTTGTTATTCATCTAAGCATGGAAAATAGATCATCACATTTCACTGTATATTCATGTTGATCTCTTACGGGTCTTGTTCAGGAGTTCACTTTGTTCCATAGTTCAGCTAAGATACTTGTTCTTTAGGCAACGTTGTTCCATAGTTATCATCCATCAGCCAATGCTATCCCACAGGCTGGTGATTATAGTATTATACCACTTCTAGTATTACCTATGTTGTTCTTTAATACTTTTGTGTGCCATCTAGTTAATCTCGAGTACAAACGATACATATTCTGTAGCTTTCATCTATGTTCTCCCTTTAGTTTACGAGACCTGTTGCTGCTAGTTAACCCAGTCTTACTGTTTATGTCGTCTCCTACAGGCACTCATTACTTAAATCTAACTACTAGTTTCCTTCCATGCATGTCAGATATAATTGCACACACTGATATATCCACAAGGACCTCACGGAGCAATGTAAAGGCCAATAAACTTGATGTCAATGATACCCAATCTGATGGAACATGTAAAGGTAGTTCTTCAGAAGACTTGCAGAAAGATGATGAATCCTCTTCACCCCACAAGGTCCTTGCTCTAACTTGGCCTGTGATATGGGTACAACATGCATATAATGTCATGGAGTGTATCTACTCTATTGCAATGCCATGTGCTTAGCATGCTGATCATGCATGTAAATATGGCATGCGTTCCTATTTTTCAGTACCTATTCCATTCATGATAACATGTTTTCAGATTCAAGTACTGTCATTCTACTCTATCGCAATGCCATCTGCTTAATTTGGATATCCTGCTTCTGAATATCTTATGCATTGTTATTCATCAGTATGTACTTCATCTGTCTGTCATACCATGTTTTTTACATTGAAGTGTTGTTCTAGTGCTCTGTTGCAATGTCATCTTATTTTCCCAATCATACACGTGTATGTTGCCTTAGTTATTTCTGTATGTATTCCGCTAGCATATAGTTTTACATTCAACTAGTGTTTTTTTGTTGTGTTGTCCTATCGTATCCCTAGCTCTTACACCATACTCCCTCCATCCGGATTACATGTTGCCAAAATGGATAAAAAAGGATGTATCTAGAACTGAAATACGCCTAGACCCATCCATTTTTTTCTGGATGGAGGGAATACATGTCAATATGTCATGCCTTTCTATTCTTCAGTACCTATTCCATCTCTCTGCTGTCGCATGTTTTATAATTAAAGCACCATTCTTCTATACAAGGCATGCAAGGGGAAGACGACTATGTTAGAATCTGAAGGGTTACAAACAAGGCCTTTGCAAAAGATCCAAACGCTAGGAGATAATAAACCAACTGCAGTTTTTATAGATACTACTCCAGCACAGAGAAACCCAACTCCTACTGATAATAAGCAGATTCCAGTGGCCAAAGAACTAGTTCGCTCCAGTCCAGCAAAAATATGTCAACTCAATTCTAAGAAGCGTGTGCGTATCCTTGCATCATGAAATTTTATAGCATGCTGGTCATATTTTCTACATGTTTCTTACCCATCTCTCTTTTAGAAAATAAGCTTAACAGATAGAAGAATTTCTGCAATGGTATCGTTTATGAGGAAAGATTCTTGCAGGAATTCTCTGTGCTCCAGTGTAGATGTAAGTACGTGTTGTATATCACTATATTTTTACATCAACATGTATTTTGTTAATCGGCATGAATCCAACCTTTATCTGATCTAAATTTAGTTGTAGCAAAATGTATGATTAAAGGCCACAATGTTGATTTTTGTAAGGAAAACTGCCTGCTAGTTTTGCATCCTGGGCTGGATGAGTGTACTATCTCATATCAGTGGGTTTGAATACTTAGGTTCTGCAGTGGGGTTTTTAGTGTTTTTTTACTGTGTTGTCTCCCTCCGTCTGGAATCAATGTCGCAGAAATGGATAAAACTGGATGTATCTAGAACTGAAATATGCCTAGACCCGTCCATTTATTTCTGGATGGAGGGAATACATGTCAATATGTCACGCCTTTCTATTCTTTAGTACCTATTCCATCTCTGTTGTAGCATGTTTTATAACTGAATCACCATTCTTCTATATAAGGCATGCAAGGGGAAGACGGCTATGTTAGAATTTGAAGGGTTACAAACCAGGTCTTTGCAAAAGATCCAAACTCCAGGAGATAATAAACCAACTCCATTTTTCATAGATACTGCTCCAGCACAGGGAAACCCAACTCCCACTGATAATAAGCAGATTCCAGTGGCCAAAGAACTAGTCCGCTCTAGTCCAGCAAAAGAATGTCAACTCCATTCTAAGAAGCATGTGCGTATCCTTGCATCATGAAATTTTATAGCATTCTAATCATATTTTCTACATGTTTCTTACCCATCTCTCTTTTAGAAAGTAAGGTTCAACGATAGAAGACTTCCTCCATTGGGATCGTATTCGAGGAAAATATCTTGCGGGAATTCTCTGTGCTCCAATGCTGACGTAAGTACCTGTTGTATATCAATATATTTTTACATCAACATGCGGCGTGAATCTAACCTTTATCTGATCTAAAATTAGTTGTAGCAAAATGTTAAAGGCGCCAATGTTGATTTTTGTAAGAAAAACTGCCTGGTAGTTTTGCATACTAAGCTGCATGAATGTACTATCTCATATCACGCACATTACTGAATTGTAGTGCTTCTCTGGTTGCCCATTCATTCATTGTGTCAATGTTGCTTTTGTACTACCTTACCTGGCTGATAATAGTTGTGCCATATTGTGTTAATTTGGTGTAGGCTAGTTGCCCAAACATTCGTTGTGTCAATCTTGCTTTCCTATTATCCGACTTGGCCAATGATAGCAATGCTAGTGTGTTAATTTTGTGCAGGCTGCTGAAGATAAGAAGACAAACTCTGAAAACAGCAAGGCAACCCCATTGTTTCTTTCCAGTAAATCTAGGCCAGGTAATATGGCAATAACTCATGATTAATCTGTTTGGTTCCCGTCCTAATTTATGTTATGATGCAGTGGTCGAGACACTCTCCACTATCAATAATACAAGCCTGCCAAAATCACCATCTGAATCTGTTCAATATCCTCTGTCTCGAATGCAACGGAATAAATGTATGTTTGTGAACCAATTAATGGCCAAAGCAATGATGGAAATGGTGGATGAATCAGAGGTGTAGAGTTGTGCGACACAACAACTAATCAATGTTTTCAGAGACAATGTAGCAAAGCAGCAAGAACTTGCCCACATGCTTATGGGCATCATTTGTGTTGAGGTTGCAGATTGTGATGTTGTAGATGGTTAGGTTCTGCTCATTTATTTGCACTGGCATCAATCTTTGATTGCCCAGTCGATGTAATTTCCTGTAATATATGCTGGATGTGCAATGTTATTCCCTGTATGCCATACCTTTGCTTGATCGGTTTTGGTCCTGTGCATAATCGCTCATCGTAATGGGCTCAAATTATCTAATTTGGCGTAAAGACATGTACGAAATTTAGTGGGCCCATTAATTTAATGGGTCGTTACTAGGCCAAAAGTTAATGGTCGGCCCTCTTACCTCCCGGGTCGTTAACAGGCCGACATCGAAGCGGGCAGCAGGTGGCCCCAATTTATTTCACGGGCCATTAACAGACCATTACTAAGTTTGGGCCACTTATGGCCCAACTATACTATAGGCCTTTAGCAGGCCGAAAGAGACAGCAGGCTTGTACTAGACCATGAAGAGCATGGGCCGCTAAGAGGCCAAAAGTCAGGTCGTATTGTAAATGGCCCAATTGTGTTGTGGGCCTTTAGCAGGCCGAAAGAGAAACCGGGCTGGTATTGGACCATGAACGGCATGGGTCGTTAAAAGGCCAAAACTAACGTCCGACTACATATGGCCCAACTCATTTATGGTCCGTTAACAGGCCGAAAGGCACACAGGGGCGAGAATTGGCCCAACACTTAAATGGGTCGCTAAAAGGCCAAAACTTAGGTCCGACTACAAATGGCCCAACTGATTTATGGGCAGGCTGAAAGTGACATCGGGCCAGAAATTGGCCCAAAACTTAAATGGGCCGCTAAAAGGCCGAAACTCAGGTCCGACTACAAATGGCCCATCAGATTTATGGGCCGTCAACAGGCTGAAAGACACACCGGACCGGAAATTAGCCCAACATTTAAATGGGTCGCTAAAAGGCCGAAAGATGTACATCCTGAAAATCGGCCCATCCATTAAATGGGCTGTTAGCAGGCCGAAATCTCATCGGGCCGATATTGAGCCCAAATATATAGCGGGCTGTTAATGGACTCGAACTGACGATGGGCTGCATTGGTGTCAAATCTTTAATGGGCCGTTGACGGGCTGAATTGGCACATCTCGTATGGGCCGTGGACTTAAATGGACCTGACACAAGTAGGCCTTATATGGGCCGGCCTGCTAATTTTTACTGGGTCGGCCTTTTTCACCAGAATGGGCCACTGTTGGGCCATGCCATGTGTCGACCTATCATAGGCGCCTCTTGTCCAATGAGTGGATGACATCTGTCCCAACGGTGAGGCAATACGTGTTTCCTGCGGCCAATGATGATTTTACACGTGGAAAATACCCATTGGTCTGGGCTGTTAACGGGTTATCGAATCCAAAACTGGACCCGATAGCTTAAGGGCGTTCCGTTATGTTGGATGCCACGTGTCAGTCACCCTTGATGAAAGAACTTCTGTGACGCGCGATTTATTGTCATGGAAGTGAACACTTCCATGATGATAATTTTGGTAATGTCATGGAACACTTCTACAACAGCACATGTATGACTATCTTGATGCTGTCATAAAATCATCATGGATGTACATGCATGACAAAAAACGCGACCTATTGTGACAAACACGTATCATCATGGAAGTGTATTTTTTTGTAGTGTATGGTCAAGACATGATGTGATGCACGTTATCGTATGAGATGATCATGTTTTGTAAAAGTTATCGGCAACTGGCAGGAGCCTTATGGTTGTCGCTTTATTGTATGAAATGCAAATACCATGTAATTGCTTTAATTTATCACTAAGTGGTAGCGACAGTTGTAGAAGCAATAGTTGGCGAGACGACCACGACACAACGATGGAGATCAAGGTGTCGAGCCGGTGACCATGGAGATCATGACGATGGTTTGGAGATGGAGATCAAAAGCATGCTATGATGATGGCCATATCATGTCACATATTTTGATTGCATGTGATGTTTATCTTTTATATGCATCTTATTTTGCTTAGTACGGGCGGTAGCATTATAAGATGATCCCTTTACTAAAATTTCAAGATATAAGTGTTCTCCCTGAGTATGCACCGTTGCGACAGTTCTTCGTGCCGAGACACCACGTGATGATCAGGTGTGATAGGCTCTATGTTCACATACAACGGGTGCAAGATAGTTTTGCACATGCGGAATACTCGGGTTAAACTTGACGAGCCTAGCATGTACAGACATGGCCTCGGAACACTGGAGACCGAAAGGTCGAACATGAATCATATAGTAGATATGATTAACACAGAGATGTTCATCATTGATGACTACTCCATCTCACGTGATGATCGGACATGGTTTAGTTGATTTGGATCACATATCATTTAGATGACTTGAGGGATGTCTATCTAAGTGGGAGTTTTTAAGTAATATGATTAGGTGAACTTAATTTATCATGAACTTAGTCCTGATAGTTTTTGCATATCTATGTTGTAGATCAATGGCCCATGCTACTATTCCCTTTAATTTTAATGTGTTCCTAGAGAAAACTAAGTTGAAAGATGATGGTAGCAACTACATGGACTGGGTCTGTAACTTGAGGATTATGCTCATTGCTTAACAGCAGAATTATGTCCTTGATGCACCACTAGGTGAAAGGCCTGCTGTAGGAGCAGACTTGATGTTATGAACGTCTAGCAAGCTCGATCTCATGACTACTCGATGGTTCAGTGTGCCATGCTTTACGGCTTAGAATCGGGACTTCAAAGACATTTTGAATGTCATGGACCATATGAGATGTTCCAGGAGTTGAAGTTAATATTTCAAGCAAATGCCCAAGTTGAGAGATATGAAGTTTCAAACAAGTTCTATAGCTGCAAGATGGAGGAGAACAGTTCTGTTAGTGAACACATACTCAGAATGTCTGGATATCATAATCACTTGACTAAGCTGGGAGTTAATCTTTCAGATGATTATGCCATTGACAGAGTTCTCCAATCACTGCCACCAAGCTACAAAGGCTTCATGATGAACTATAATATGCAAGGGATGGAAAAGACTATTCCCGAGCTCTTCGCAATGCTCAAAGCTGCGGAGGTAGAAATCAAGAAGGGGCATCAAGTGTTGATGGTTAACAAGACCACTAGTTTCAAGAAAAAGGGCAAAGGAAAGAAGGGGAACTTCAATAGGAATGGAAAGCAAGTTGCCACTCTTGGGAAGAAGCCCAAAGCTGGACCCAAGCTTGAAACTGAGTGCTTCTACTGCAAAGGGACTGGTCATTGGAAGCGGAATTGCCCCAAATATTTGGCGGAGAAGAAGGATGGCAAAGTGAACAAAGCTATATTTGATATACATGTTATTGATGTGTACCTTACTAGTGCTCATAGTAGCCCCTGAGTATTTGATACATGTTCGGCTAAGATTAGAAACTTGAAACAGGAGTTGCAGAATGAATGGAGACTAGTTGATGGTGAAGTGACGATGTATGTTCGAAGTGGTTCCAAGATTGATATGATCATCATCACACACTCCCTATACTTTCGGGATTAGTGTTGAACCTAAATAAATGTTATTTGGTGTTTGCGTTAAGCATGAACAAGATAGCATCGCGTTTATTGCAATACATTTATTCATTTAAGACAGAGAATAATTGTTATTCTATTTACATGAATAAAACCTTCTATGGTCATACACCCAATGTCAATGGTTTATTGAATCTCGATCGTAGTGATACACATATTCATAATATTGATGCCAAAAGATGCAAAGTTGATAATGATACTGCAACATACTTGTGGCACTGTTGTTTAGGTCATATTGGTGTAAAGCGCATGAAGAAACTCCATGCTGATGGGCTTTTGGAATCACTTGGTTATGAATCATTTGATACTTGCGAACCATGCCTCATGGGAAAGATGACTAAAACTCCGTTCTCCGGAACAATGGAGCGAGCCAGTGACTTATTGGAAATAATACATACCAATGTATGTAGTCCAATGAGTGTTGAGGCTCATGGCAGGTATCGTTATTTTCTGACCTTCACAAATAATTTGAGCAGATATGGGTATATCTACTTAATGAAACACAAGTCTGAAATATTTGAAAAGTTCAAAGAATTTCAGAGTGAAGTGGAGAATCATCATAACATGAAAATAAAGTATCTATGATCTAATCACGGAGGCGAATACTTGAGTTACGAGTTTGGCCTTCATTTAAAACAATGTGGAATAGTTTCGCAACTCACGCCACCTGGAACACCATAGAGTAATGTTGTGTCCGAACATCGTAACCATACTTTATTAGATATGGTGCAATCTATGATGTCTCTTACTGATTTACCACTAGCATTTTGGGGTTATGCATTAGAGACAGATGCATTCATGTTAAATAGGGCACCATCAAAATCTGTTGAGACGACACCGTATGAAGTATGGTTTCGCAATAAACCTATAGCTGTCGTTTCTTAAAGTTTGGGGTTGTGACACTTATGTCAAAAGGCTTCAGCCTGATAAGCTCGAACCCAAATCGGGGAAGTGCATCTTCATAGGATACCCTAAGGAAACAATTGGGTACACCTTCTGCCACAGATCCGAAGGCAAGATCTTTGTTGCCAAGAATGGAACCTTTCAAGAGAAGGAGTTTTTCTCGAAAGAAGTGAGTGGGAGGAAAGTAGAACTTGATAAGGTAATTGCACCTTCTCTCAATTTGGAAAGTAGCTCATCAGAGAAATCCGATCCCGTGATGCCTACACCAACTAGAGAGGAAGCTAATGATGATGATCATGAAACTTCAGATCAAGTTACTACTAAACCTCGTAGGTCAACCAGAGTACTATCCGCACCAGAGTGGTACGGTAATCCTGTTCTAGAAGTCATGTTACTAGACCATGGCGAACCTATGAACTATGAAGAAGCTATGATGATCCCAGATTCCGATAAATGGCTTGAGGCCATGAAATCTGAGATAGGATCCATGTATGAGAACAAAGTGTGGACTTTGGTGGATTTGCCCGATGATTGGCGACCCATAGAAAATAAATGGATCTTCAAGAAGAAGACTGACGCTGATGGTAATGTTATTGTCTATAAAGCTCGACTTGTCACGAAAGGTTTTCGACAAGTTCAAGGAGTTGACTACAATGAGACTTTCTCACCCGTAGAGATGCTTAAGTCTGTTCAAGTCATGTTAGCAATTGCCGCATTTTGTGATTATGAAATCTTGCAAATGGACATCAAAACTGCATTCCTTAATGGATTTCTAAAAGGAGAGTTATATATGATGCAACTAGAGGGTTTTGTCGATCCTAAAGGTGCTAACAAAGTGTGCAAGCTCTAGCGATCCATCTATGGACCGGTGCAAGCATCTCAGAGTTGGAATATATGCTTTGATGAGATGATCAAAGCATATGGATTTATACATACTTTCAGTGAAGCATGTATTTACAAGAAAGTGAGTGGGAGCTCTATAGCATTTCTGATATTATATGTAGATGACATATTGTTGATTGGAAATGATATAGAATTTCTGGATAGCATAAAAGGATACTTGAATAAGAGTTTTCAATGAAAGACCTCGGTGAAGCTGCTTATATATTGGCCATCAAGATCTATAGAGATAGATCAAGATGCTTAATAGGACTTTCCCAAAGCACATACCTTGATAAAGTTTTGAAGAAGTTCAAAATGGATCAGTCAAAGAAAGGGTTATTTCCTGTGTTACAAGGTGTAAAGTAGAGTAAGACTCAAAGTCCGACCACGGCAGAAGATAGAGAGACAATGGAAGGCATTCCCTATGCCTCAGCCATAGGTTCTACAAAGCATGCCATGTTGTGTACCAGACAAGTTGTGTGCCTTGCTATGAGTTTGGCAAAGGGGTACAATAGTGATCCACGAGTGGATCACTGCACAACAGTCAAAATTATCCTTAGGTACATAAAAATGTGTAACGCCCCGAGTCCGATGCTTCAGAAGACTTCCAGCTATTCTGAGTTTCGCCGTGTGTTTCTTTTGTTCTTGCTCTTTTGCACCGGTATCTCAATGAGTTATCAGATCATCGGAATGTTGCCGTGGCACCATTTTCGTTTCGCCGCCATGGCACCTTTTTCCTTCCGCCATGGCGACAAATGCCATGTATCATGCTCATGTCAACATTTTCATAAAAAATTGCATAAACCTTGATTATGTCATCCGCATCATGTTAACAACATTTAAATGTTTAAAATTGTTGTTTGCATTAAATTGCTAAATGACATATGGGGATTTTCCGGAATTGTTGTTTGTTGTTCCGGCCTCATTTAAACTTGCTTAAATTGTTAGTTTAATTATGCGTCACCTCTTGCCATGTTTAACAACATTTAATATTGATGAGTAGCATAAACGAGAGAGAACTAAATGATTGATTGTGGTGTTACGTCAATATGCAACTCGTTGCATATTGAGCTCCACTTAATTTGTAGTATTGTTTGTTGCACTTTGCCATGCCATGCCTCATTAAACCGGACATGCATCATACTTGATTGTGCATCATGCCATGCTTATGCTTGTGTGTTTACCATGTTGTTTGCTTCATTCCGGTTTGCTTCTCTCGTTAGCTTCGGTTTCATTCTGGAGTTGTGAGGATTCGTTCGACTACGTCCATTTGTCTTCTTCATGGACTCGTTCTTCTTCCTTGCGCAATTTCAGGCAAGATGACCATTACCCTCGATATCACTTCTATCTTTGCTTGCTAGTTGCTCCGTTCTATCGCTATGTTGTGCTACCTATCACTTGTTTACCATGCCTCCCATATTGCCATGTCAGCCTCTCACCTTTTCACCCTTCCTACCAAACCGTTGCTTGGCTATGTTACCGCTTTGCTCAGCCCCTCTTATAGCATTGTTAGTTGCAGCTGAAGTTGAAGATTGCTCCATGACCGACAGGATTATGTTGGGATATCACAATATCTCTTATTTAATTAATGCATCTATATACTTGGTAAAGGGTGGAAGACTCGGCCTTATGCCTGGTGTTTTGTTCCACTCTTGCCGCCCTAGTTTCCGTCATACCGGTTTTATGTTCCGGGATTTTGCATTCCTTACGCGGTTGGGTGATTTATGGGACCCCCTTGACAGTTTGCTTTGAATAAAACTCCTCCAGCAAGGCCCAACCTTGGTTTTACCATTTGCCACCTAAGCCTTTTTCCCTTGGGTTCTGCAGACTCAAGGGTCATCTTTATTTACCCCCCCCCCCCCGGGCCAGTGCTCCTCCGAGTGTTGGTCCAAACTAGAGCACCGGGCGGGACCATTCCTTGGCAACTTGGATTACGTCGGTACCTGTACGCTTAGCTTATCCGGTGTGCCCTGAGAACGAGATATGTGCAGCTCCTATCGGGATTTGTCGGCACAGCGGGTGGTCTTGCTGGTCTTGTTTTACCATTGTCGAAATGTCTTGTAAACCGGGATTCCGAGTCTGATCGGGTCTTCTGGGAGAAGGAATATCCTTCGTTGACCGTGAGAGCTTGTGATGGGCTAAGTTGGGACACCCCTGCAGGGTATAATCTTTCGAAAGTCGTGCCTGCGGTTATAGGCAGATGGGAATTTGTTAATGTCCGGTTGTAGAGAACTTGACACTTGACCTCTTTAAAACGCATCAACCGCGTGTGTAGCCGTGATGGTCTCTTTTCGGCGGAATCCGGGAAGTGAACACGGTTTTGGGTTATGTTTGACGTAAGTAGGAGTTCAGGATCACTTCTTGATCATTGCTAGCTTCACGACCGTTCCATTTGCTCTCTTCTCGCTCTTATTTGCGTATATTAGCCACCATATATGCTTAGTGCTTTTTGCTACTCCACCTCATTACCACTTCCTACCCATAAGCTTAAATAGTCTTGATCTCGCGGGTTTTGAGATTGCTGAGTCCTCGTGACTCACCAGATACTATCACAACAGTTGCAGGTGCCGATGATACCAGTGCAGGTGATGCAACCGAGCTCAGATGGGAGCTCAACGAAGACCTTGGTTGTTGCTATGTTTCGTTTCATGTTGATCAGTAGTGGAGCCCAGTTGGGACGATCGGGGATCTAGCAGTTGGGTTGTCTTCTTATCTTTTGGCTTCATCCATAGACGGACTATATGTGTGTACTCTGAATGATGTATGGTTTATTTAAGTACTTGTGTGATGTGGCAATTGTAAGCCAACTCTTTATCCCAGTCTTGTTCATTACATGGGATTGTGTGAAGATGACCCTTCTTGCGACAAAACCACCATGCGGTTATGCCTCTAAGTTGTGCTTTGACACGTGGGAGATATAGCCGCATCGCGGGTGTTACAAGTTGGTAATCAGAGCCATCCCCGACTTAGGAGCTCCCTGCTTGATTGATCGCTGGCGTTGTTGAGTCTAGAACAAAAATGTTTTGAGTGTTAGGATTATATATATCGGAGAGTAGGATTCTTTTTACTCCTCTGTCCCTTCGTCGCTCTGGTGAGGTCTCCTGAAGTAGATGTTTTGTCTTTCCTCTCCTCAAATTTCACTAATTTTTTTTAGGATCACCCGGGCATCTTGGGATCGTTCCGATATTCTTATGACGAGAACATTGTTCTTGGTGCCTCCTAACATTTAGGGGTTATGGCAGTGTCCCGGGGAGTTGAGCTCCGAGGTGTTGTCGTCATAATTTTATCATTGTAGTTCTGGAATACCTGAGTTTTGCCGACATCGAAAATCTCTTTTATGCAGTTGTTGGTGAGATAACCTCGACGTCACCCAGTACTGGGGAGTTCGGGAGTATTGCCATAACTCGTATAACAGATGCTTTTCGAAGGTTGAGGTACACGATTTCCGAAGGTTTCTTGGTTATGTGTTGACGGATGGATACAGCTTGGATGTAGGGATTGTTAGTTTTGGGTGAGATATATATTGCTTCCCCTGTATCCCCAACACCAGATTGCATAACCAGAAAGTTTCGGGAGTTTTATAGGTGGGAATTCAAGTAGCTCCTAGAATATCTTTTTGACAGATGCATGATATGAGATTGGGGTTCGACGTCTAGTGGTCCGCCTTTCCACGATCATTTTTACAGTGGTCTCGTTGTGTCTTAAAGAACCCTTGGCTATGCTGGTTCGGGGACACTTCGTATGTCATGTGCACTGCCTTGTACATGATGGTGTTGTACAATCGAGCCCGTGTGGGCCCCACCACGAAAACGTCAGACGAAATCTCTATCATATGTTTGTTCCGGCTTATTCTACAAGCCAAATCCTTTGTTTTGTGTTATACGTGGTATTCGAGTTGCTTCGAAGTCAAATGTTGAATCCATACCTTTCCTAAACGGTGTTCTCATATTGCTATGTGAATACTAATCCGTCTTGATCATCGAGGTCGTCATGTTAATTCTTTTCCAACCTATGCATTTCTCTTTGAGATGATCCCATCATTCTCCCCATCCACAAGATCAATTCTAAGTTTTCTCAATGGTGTTTGTTTTGTTCATCCCAAGTTGTCTTTGTTTTCCCCACCCTCCCACCCTTTTCTTCAAGGACTCATATATTTTAATCATGCATCCATTTATTCATGTGAAGTCTCTTCATTCGTTTCTTTCAATGTTCTTATCCAGTGATTCTCAAGAAGATACTAACGGAACTTCAAGTTTATCATTCTTCGTTCTCTTTTCTTCTCTGGTGGATTCAATTCGAGCTTTGTCGATCATATCCTTTCCTCGTTTCAAATGCTATCCCATGCCGGTGCCTCTCATAATTGTTTACCTCTCTCTATTCTTATTCGGAGTGCTCAAGATATCTCGGAAGATTCGTGTTTCCATTCTCAATTAGTTCAAGCTATTTGGAGATTATTATCTCATTCAAGCCATTTAATTCAACCGGTGCAATCCCCACCTTTTGATCAATCGTTCAATGGTGTATCTTTTAGTGGGCCCTAACCCACAGGTCTTTTTCCAGGATCTTACCTGACTCTTCTAATTTTCCAGGAGCCATTCCCAAATTCTTTTCAAAGTTTGATGTAAGAATGAATTTTCATCAGTCATATTCTTTCTCCAAGATCGCTTTCAAAATATTTTCATCATTGGTTCATCATTTCTATTCTTCTTTGTTCCAAAGTGCCTCAACAATTTTGGTGGTTCTCGTCATCATTCTTAGCATTTGAAGACCGAAGAAGGATTTCTCTTAAATCTTGGTCCATTCTCTTAAAGATTAATGGTTCTAGCTTGATGCCATCCTCTCATTATTGTTTTTGATTGTGAGAATTCTTTTCAACCATCCGACGCATTTCAGGAGTTGCTTCCGTTCTCGATCATCCAAAGGCCATCATTTCTGAATATTACTCATTCTCAGCCTTCAGCCCTTGTTCTCCAAATCTTACTGGTGGATCGTCCAAGTATACTCTTTAGTCAGCTCACGATCTCTTCGTTCTCATGTATCTAAACCCCCTCAAGTATCTTCATTCGTTTTCCCATTCTTCCCGGTGATTTGTGCCTTTGCTACTTTCATTTTCAATTCTTACGGTGGTTCGTTCAAGAGTTCTCTTCCTTGGTTATCATTCATTCTTTCATTGTTTCAATCCCACCAGTGGTTCCATCTATACTTCCTCAAGTTGGCTCTATATCTCTCTTAATTCTTTCTACGAGAATAAGTAGTATGCCAAATCCGTTGCTTGTCATCAATTTAAATTGATGAAGGATAGGCATGACATAATTCTTATTCTTGTTTCATCCAAGTGATTAATTCCTTCTTCCGGAGTTTGTTCATTAGGAAGTAATTCTCAGTTCCAAGTTATTCATCTTTCTTGTCCGGAGTTCAAAGTTTACTCATTTTGAAGCTCCTTCTAAATCATCGCAAGGCTTCACCTTGTATTTTCAACTTCTCTTTCTTTCTATCATCCTTTTATTACAGAGTTTTTCATGGAGGCTCTACATGGTGGTTCGTCAAGGATTCTTTTCATTCTTCAGTTGTTCTTTAAGATTTCTCTCGAAGTTATGACCGCCAAGCTATACTCAAAATTAAACATGGTGCTCAACACATGTTTTGTTTTGAGGCGTTCAAGTATTCTTCTTCTTGCATTTCGAAGTGCAATTCTTTCTACCTTATCTTTTGATGTGGTGTTATATCATTCTTGACAATTTCCATTCATGTTTCGTGATTCACATGTTGTCAAGAATGAGGTATTCTAAATCCATTAATCCCTCCATTGGAGTTATCTTGGTAAAGATTTCACCTAAAGCCTTCCCTAAGGAATATCGCTAATTATGGTGCTATCAATGATCCAAGTTTTCTCCTATCCTCTCGGCGAAAGCAGTTTTCATCTCTTCATTGATCTCAAGCAATCAATTGATTCTCTTAGTGGCCGGTTGTCACCTCATCATTTTGAGAAGTTTTCCATAAGCCCACTACAAGCTTATTCATTTTGTTGTTGGGTTTTTTCCAACAACTCCATTATAACCTTCTTGGAAGGGTGCTTTCCAAGATCATTTGTGGCAGAAGTTGGCATTTTCTTCTTCATTATGTTATTCCAATGATCTATCTTCTATTGTTTCTTCCGAAGGCATTGTAATGTTGCTCTCTTCACTCCTCTTCTCGTATTGAGGATCATGTTCTTTTCGTGAATATCCATTTAACCGAAGTGTTGTGTCACCTCTTCAAGTTCTTTTCATCTTATCAAGTCTTGCATCTCTTTTCAACCGGAGTGTTGTCCGAATTTGTTCTTCCTTGTTCCTTGTTTATCTCGTTTCAACCAGAGTGGTTCCAATTCCTTCTTGTCCATTGTACTCGTCATTCATAGCTTTGCAACCTCCAAGGTTCACATGGTGTTCCTTGTTTCTATTTTCTACAACACTGCTCTCAATTGTGTTCAACTCCGTTGTGTTCTTTCTTTCAACTTTTCAACCTCTCAAGGTCCTTTGGTTTCACTCTTTTGTCGAAGAAGCAACTTAGTTTTACCTCTTCTCTTGCTCTTCCGTTTCTCTCCGGTGCCATCCTAGATCTCGGGACGAGATCCTCTTGTAGTGTGGAGTGTTGTAACGCCCCGAGTCCGATGCTTCAGAAGACTTCCAGCTATTTCGAGTTTCGCCGTGTGTTTCTTTTGTGCTTGCTCTTTTGCACCGGTATCTCAATGAGTTATCAGATCATCGGAATGTTGCCGTGGCACCATTTTCGTTTCGCCGCCGTGGCACCTTTTTCCTTCCGCCATGGCGACAAATGCCTCGTATCATGCTCATGTCAACATTTTCATAAAAAATTGCATAAACCTTGATTATGTCATCCGCATCATGTTAACAACATTTAAATGTTTAAAATTGTTGTTTGCATTAAATTGCTAAATGACATATGGGGATTTTCCGGAATTGTTGTTTGTTGTTCCGGCCTCATTTAAACTTGCTTAAATTGTTAGTTTAATTATGCGTCACCTCTTGCCATGTTTAACAACATTTAATATTGATGAGTAGCATAAACGAGAGAGAACTAAATGATTGATTGTGGTGTTCCGTCAATATGCAACTCATTGCATATTGAGCTCCACTTAATTTGTAGTATTGTTTGTTGCACTTAGCCATGCCATGCCTCATTAAACCGGACATGCATCATACTTGATTGTGCATCATTCCATGATTATGCTTGTGTGTTTACCATGTTGTGTGCTTCTTTCCGGTTTGCTTCTCTCTTAGCTTCGGTTTCGTTCTGGAGTTGTGATGATTCGTTCGACTACGTCCGTTTGCCTTCTTCATGGACTCGTTCTTCTTCCTTGTGGGATTTCAGGCAAGATGACCATTACCCTCAATATCACTTCTATCTTTGCTTGCTAGTTGCTCCGTTCTATCGCTATGTTGCGCTACCTATCACTTGTTTACCATGCCTCCCATATTGCCATGTCAGCCTCTAACCTTTTCACCCTTCCTAGCAAACCGTTGCTTGGCTATGTTACCGCTTTGCTCAGCCCCTCTTATAGCATTGTTAGTTGCAGGTGAAGTTGAAGATTGCTCCATGACGGACAGGATTATGTTGGGATATCACAATATCTCTTATTTAATTAATGCATCTATATACTTGGTAAAGGGTGGAAGACTCGGCCTTATGCCTGGTGTTTTGTTCCACTCTTGCCGCCCTAGTTTCCGTCATACCGGTTTTATGTTCCCGGATTTTGCGTTCCTTACGCGGTTGGGTGATTTATGGGACCCCCTTGACAGTTCGCTTTGAATAAAACTCCTCCAGCAAGGCCCAACCTTGGTTTTACCATTTGCAACCTAAGCCTTTTTCCATTGGGTTCTGCAGACTCAAGGGTCATCTTTATTTACCCCCCCCCCCCAGGGCCAGTGCTCCTCCGAGTGTTGGTCCAAACTAGAGCACCGTGCGGGACCATTCCTTGGCAACTTGGATTACGTCGGTACTTGTACGCTTAGCTTACCCGGTGTGCCCTGAGAACGAGATATGTGCAGCTCCTATCGGGATTTGTCGGCACGGCGGGTGGTCTTGCTGGTCTTGTTTTACCATTGTTGAAATGTCTTGTAAACCGGGATTCCGAGTCTGATCGGGTCTTCCTGGGAGAAGGAATATCCTTCGTTGACCGTGAGAGCTTGTGATGGGCTAAGTTGGGACACCCCTGCAGGGTATAATCTTTCGAAAGCCGTGCCTACGGTTATAGGCAGATGGGAATTTGTTAATGTCCGGTTGTAGAGAACTTGACACTTGACCTCTTTAAAATGCATCAACCGCGTGTGTAGCCGTGATGGTCTATTTTCGGCGGAGTCCGGGAAGTGAACACGGTTTTGGGTTATGTTTGACGTAAGTAGGAGTTCAGGATCACTTCTTGATCATTGCTAGCTTCACGACCGTTCCATTTGCTCTCTTCTCGCTCTTATTTGCGTATGTTAGCCACCATATATGCTTAGTGCTTGCTGCTACTCCACCTCATTACCACTTCCTACCCATAAGCTTAAATAGTCTTGATCTCGCGGGTTTTGAGATTGCTGAGTCCTCATGACTCACCAGATACTATCACAATAGTTGCAGGTGCCGATGATACCAGTGCAGGTGATGCAACCGAGCTCAGATGGGAGCTCAATGAAGACCTTGGTCGTTGCTATGTTTCATTTCATGTTGATCAGTAGTGGAGCCCAGTTGGGACGATCGGGGATCTAGCAGTTGGGTTGTCTTCTTGTCTTTTGGCTTCGTCCATAGACGGACTATATGTGTGTAGTCTAAATGATGTATGATTTATTTAAGTACTTGTGTGAAGTGGCGATTGTAAGCCAACTAGATTGGGATTGTGTGAAGATGACCCTTCTTGCGACAAAACCACCATGCGGTTATGCCTCTAAGTCGTGCTTCGACACGTGGGAGATATAGCCGCATCGTGGGTGTTACAAAATGACTAAGGAAATGTTTCTCGGTTATGGAGGTGATAAAGGGTTCGTCGTAAAGGGTTACACCGATGCAAGCTTTAACACTGATCCAGATGACTCGGAGTCTCAATCTAGATACATATTGAAAGTGGGAGCAATTAGCTAGAGTAGCTCCATGCAGAGCATTGTAGACATAGAAATTTGCAAAATACATACGGATCTGAATGTGGCACACCCGTTGACTAACCTTCTCTCACAAGCCAAACATGATCACACCTTAGTACTCTTTGGGTGTTAGTCACATAGCAATGTGAACTCTAGATTATTGACTCTAATAAACCCCTTGGGTGTTGGCCACATGGCGATGTGAACTACGGGTGTTAATCAAATAAAGATGTGAACTATTGGTGTTAAATCACATGGCGATGTGAACTAGATTATTGACTCTAGTGCAAGTGGGAGACTGAAGGAAATATGCCCTAGAGGCAATAATAAAGTTGTTATTTTATATTTCCTTATATCATGATAAATGCTTATTATTCATGCTAGAATTGTATTAATCGGAAACTTGATACACTTGTGGATACATAGACAAAACAATGTGTCCCTAGTAAGCCTCTACTAGACTAACTCGTTAATCAAAGATGGTTAAGTTTCCTAACCATAGACATGTATTTTCATTTGATGAACAGGATCACATCATTAGGAGAATGATGTGATGGACAAGACCCATCCATTAGCTTAGCATTATGATCATTCAGTTTTATTGCTATTGCTTTCTTCATGTCAAATACATATTCCTCTGACTATGAGATTTTGCAACTCCCGAATACCGGAGGAATGCCTTGTGTGCTATCAAACGTCACAACATAACTTGGTGATTATAAAGATGATCTACAGGTATTTCTAAAGGTGTTTGTTGGCTTGGCAGAGATCGACATTAGGATTTGTTACTCTGAGTATCGGAGAGGTATCTCTTGGCCCTCTCGGTAATGCGCATCATAAGAAGCCTTGCGAGCAAAGTGACTAATGACTTAGTTGCATTATGATGCATTACGGAACGAGTAAAGAGACTTGCCAGTAACAAGATTGAACTAGGTATGAAGATACCGATGATCAAACTGTAACATACCGATGACAAAGGGAATAATGTATGTTGTCATAACGGTTCGACCGATAAAGATCTGAAAGTGCTAGTATACGACTCGAGGGGGTGAATATGCAATTTTTATGGAAGTCTTCAAAACAGGAGTGTTTCGAAGACAAACAATAGAAATGACCCTATTGATATGCAGCGGTAGGTATACTACACTAGACAAGCCATAGTCAAGTAAGCAATGTAGTGAAAGCACGAAGACTATAAGCATCTAGGTAGTATGGATCAGGATGGAAGATAGTATGAAGCCAAACCGATAACGGTCTTCACACAGTGAAGTCAAACAGATCAGGCAAGCAGTCAACGACTTCACGAAGACCAATTGTAAGTAAGGTGAGAGAGGTAGGATAGAACCAGTTGCTCGGAGAGGACAAGGGATTTGTTGGACCAATTCCATTTGTTGTGAGAACTGTATGTCTGGTTAGGGAGGATGGGTTGGCATTTTCAGGCTACGGTCCTCTGACCATGCAAGGATAGAATTCCTGCGCAATAGCTTCAGCCTTGTTCTTCGGCACTAGGCCGCGATACAGATAGTCTCCCCATGGATGCTTGATGGCGTTCTTCTTAGCATGTTCAGGCGTGACGAATTTGTACTTGAATCACTCCTCTGCCCAATATCTTCGGCTAAATCCGGTTCTTGTGCTAGTTGTAGTTTTCATCAGGGTCTGATTTGTATTGTTCATACAAGGCAGGAGGCAAATCAAGAGCTGTGCTGCCTCGGTGTTCCCTGCCACCCTTCTGAGCAGACTTTTCTGAAGCCATAATGTTTAAGCTGATTGGCTTCAGCACAGTGAATGGCTTCTGTCTGATTGTTTTCAGACAAGAACTGTCTTCAGGAGATCCAATGTGATGTTGTAAGTATTCTGCAAATGAAAGCAGACTATGAGAACCAAGGGATTCCCCCACGGACATGTACCTGTAACAGCATTAGAGATGCGAGGGAAGGGGAAGAGGTCATATGCATTCTTAGAAGATTTTGAAGATAAATCAGTGCTGAAGACATTGACCTCATAGTGCAAAGACATTCACTTATTTGGAGAGAGTTGGTTCCAGATTTGTACGAATCCATGAATAAGTACAACTGAGGAATCTAACTAGTTATGAAGCATAAGTGAATATACTAAGCATGGTATGAGATGCAGAAGAGAACAAATCTAGATTTGTAAGTTTAGAAACCACTTTTGGAAAAAGTGGTTGGATTTGACAGATCTAAAAGGCAGTAAAAAGTAAGATTTGTTTACCCTTGACGAACTGCTAGACGGATGGGAAGAGAAGCCAAGCGGTTCGATCTCCCGCACCCTAACTTGGCGGCGGAAGACACCTACGGCGGCAGCGGAGAGGACGAGGTTCGCGGCCGGTGTGAGGATGGCGTTGAAGAGGTTGCGGCAGCTGAGCTCTTCTTCTCTGGCGACGACGCAAGCTAGCGGAGGCGCTAGGGTTTGTTGGAGGTGGCAAGGTGGAAGAACAGATAATGACCGCACAGGAGAGAATTTATATGGAAGAGAAGGGTGGTGCAGCACAATTACGCAGGTTCCCCTGGTGGTTCATATCTGAAAGACACATGGCATACATGCAACTCATTGAGAGTTGTTCCATGTTCCCACGCACGCCTGGATTGTCGGGTGGTCGTTCCGGCTTCTCCGGTTTTCAGGCAATAAGGATGCAACATTAAAAACAGATTAATTGTTTGTCAGATTGTCCTCTGCTGACAGGGACTCAGAGAAGACAATCACAGGTTTCAATAGAATGCATATGATTTGAACAATTAGAGTTGAGCTAGAAGCATAGAAAAGGTTAGGGTCTGATCACATTCACTTAGCTCAAAAGATTCAAGAGTGAAGACATAGCTATAAGTGAATGCTGTAGAGGACAGAACACAATTATATGCATACATGAACCAACTCAATATTGTGAAGATAAATCATGAAGACAAATCAATGTTGAAGACAATCCAAATGCGAAGACTTGCAATTATAACGCCAAGAGAAACACTTCAATAAGAATTTGGTGGTGGCTTACCCACCGTATAGGAAGTATTAGACCCAGACACGATGCACAATTATCGTGGCGCTCCGAAGTCAAATTCCACATTAATGTATTCACATATTCACACTCAGAGGGTAAGTCTTCATTAATTGATGATATACGTTACTTCGTGTGTTGCACATCCAACTCGTCAACATGCATAAGTGTTAGGATGTGTGTCCATTCACAGGACATTCGTGGATTCTAAGATATTTAGATCACACCGCAACTTGCAAAACCTTTTCTCATCCAAGGGCTTAGTGAAGATATCTGCCAATTGCTCTTCAGTGTTGACGTGAATGATATCAATGTCTTCCTTGTTGACATGATATCTGAGAAAGTGATACGGATTTGAATGTGCTTTGTCTTCGAATGCTGAACTGGATTCTTGGAAAGCTTGATGGCGGTTTCATTGTCACGGAAGAGTGGAACATTCTTCGTGTTGATGCCATAGTCCTTGAGAGTTTGCTTCATCCATAGAAGCTGAGCACATCATGATCCAACAACAATGTATTCAGATTCAGCAGTGGAGAGTGACACACAGTTCTACTTCTTTGAAGACCAACAAACAAGTGATCGACCAAGAAAGTGACATGTTCCCGAGGTGGATTTGTGGTCAACCTTGTCACTAGCATAATCATCATCAGAATACCCAATCAGATCAAATGTTGAGCCCTTTGGATACCATAATACTATTGTTGGGGTGCAAGCCAAATATCGAAGAATTCGCTTCACCGCTAGGTGATGCGAATCCTTTGGTGTCGCATGGAATCGGGCACACATGCAAACGCTAATCATTATATCTAGCCTAGATGCACATAAGTAAAGTAAGGAACCAATCATGGAGCGGTATACCTTTTGATCGAACTCTTTACCATTGTCGTCAGGACCCAGATGACTTTTGGTTGGCATTGGCGTCGTGTATCCTTTGTAGTATTGCACTCCAAACTTCTTCAGGCAATCTTTGAGGTATTTCTCTTGTGATATGAAGATGCCATTCCTCTGCTGATGGATATGAAGACCAAGGAAGGACTTCAGCTCACCCATCATGGACATCTGATATTGCTCTTGCATCATGTGCCCAAACTGATCGCTGTATCTCTTGTTGGTGCAGCCGAAGATAATGTCATCGACATAGATTTGGCACACAAACAGTTCACTGTCATATGACTTCGTGAAGAGTGTTTGATCTAGAGCACCAGGTTTGAAGCCTTTGTTCATCAAGAACTATTTGAGCATGTCATACCACGCGCGAGGAGCTTGTTTGAGGCCATAGAGTGCCTTGTTGAGCTTGTACACCATATCAAGATGTTTTGGATCTTCAAAGCCAGGTGGTTGTGCAACATACACTTCTTCTTCAATCTTGCCATTGAGAAAGGCACTCTTCACATCCATTTGGTACAGAAGGATGTTATGATGGTTAGCATATGCTAGAAGTATGCGAATGCCTTCAAGTCTTGCCACGGGAGCAAATGTTTCATCAAAGTCAATCCCTTCTATTTGAGTGTAACCTTGAGCAACCAGACGAGCCTTGTTTCTGACAACTTGACCATGTTCATCTTGTTTGTTGCGATAGATCCATTTGGTGCCAATGATATTATGCTTGCGAGGATCAGGACGCTTGACTAGTTCCCAGACGTTATTCAGCTCGAACTGATGAAGCTCTTCTTGCATGGCTTGAATCCATTCAGGTTCCATAAAGGCTTCAGCAACTTTCTTGGGTTCAGATATAGAGACAAATGCAAAGTGCCCACAGAAATTTGCTAGTTGCGTTGCTCTTGAATGAGTGAGTGGACCAGGTGCATTGATGATGTAAATTGTCTTCTCAATATGTACTTCATTTGCAACACGGGGATGTACTAGACGAAGATTTTGCCCTTGCAGATCATTGTCTTCAGCTTCAGCATTGACTTCAGGCTGAGCATTGTCTTCAGGTTGACTTGGTGCAATGATGAGTTCATCTTCAGCCTGAGCTTAAGATGGTATGATTTCTCCAGTACCCATGAGCTTGATAGATTCACTAGGAGGGACTTCATCTAGCACATTTGGTAGGTGCTCTCGTTGTGATCCATTAGTCTCATCGAACCGCACATCCACAGTTGCACCCACTTTATACTGAAAGAGGTTGAAGACTCTGTAGGAGTGCGAATCCTTTCCGTATCCAAGCATAAAACCTTCATGTGCTTTCGGTGCAAAATTTAAAGTGTGATGTGGATCCTTGATCCAGCACCTAGCACCAAATACTCTAAAGTAACTGATGTTTGGCTACTTACCAATTAGCAACTCATATGATGTCTTCTTAAGAAGCTTGTGAACATAAACTTAGTTGATGACATGGCATGCAGTGTCAATGGCTTCAGGCCAGAACTTCCTTGGAGTCTTGTACTCATCAAGCATCGTCCGAGCCATCTCGATGAGGGTTCTATTTTTACGCTCCATGATGCCATTCTGCTGAGGTGTGTAGAGAGCAGAAAACTCATGAGTGATGCCCAATGTATCAAGATAAGTGTTGAGGTCGGTGTTCTTGAATTCTGTGCCGTTGTCACTTCTGGTGTGCTTGATCTTGACGCCATAGTTCGTCATGGCACGATTGGCGAAGCATCTGAAGACATCCTGCACTTCAGTCTTATAGAGAATTATATGCACCCAGGTATATCTTGAGTAATAATCAACAATAACGAAACCATAGAGACAAGCCGTGGTGTTAAGAGTAGAGTAGTGAGTAGGGCTGAATAAGTCCATGTGAAGCATCTCGAAAGGTTGAGATGTCGTCATGATTGTCTTCGAGGGATGCTTGGCCCTAGTCATCTTCCCAGCTTCATAGGCACCACATAGACACTACAGAAAAAGACACATCCGTGACATTGTGGGCCGAACAAAAAAAAATCCTGTCATACATATGACACTTCTATGACGATAATTGTGACAAAACCCGGTATCATCATAGATGTGGTGGGATCCTACTTCTATGACAAAAAAATCATGACAGAAAATGGGCTTTTCGTCCTGGGCGGGCCGGAGAAGCAGCTGCATGACATTCTTTGGGCCGTCCATGACGGAAAAAACCGTGGTAGAAGCGAGGGGGAGGAAAATTTCGGGGAGATGCCAGTTACGGTGGGAGGTCGGGGGCGGAGCGATGCGCGTTTCTCTCGTATGTACGCGAGTGTGTGCGAGACATTGGCTCTAACTGAAGCCGAGCGATTGCACTGCAGGCTACGCATTACTGAACCCGAGAGATCGATCGGTGGCTGTTAACTGAACCCGATGGAGCGATTCGTTCGCTACTGCTGCTAACTGAAGCCGATCGATTGGATGA
>NC_041383.1:99233248-99234600 GCF_002162155.2 Triticum dicoccoides
AGCGCTCCAACACAAGTCCATTTCGTCCGTTTTGCGGTACGCCACACCCCTCCCGATCAACAGGACCCCCGTTTCGACCGTAGGAGGTCCGTTTCCTATGTTTTGCGGTACGCCAGGCCCCTCCCGATCAACAGGACCCCATTTCAAACGTGGTCGGTCGAAGACAAGGCCGTTTCCTCCGTTGTGCGGTACGCCAAGCCTCGTTTCCATCGCCTGTTCCGTCCAAGCCCTCCCGATGAACACGACCAGGCATTCCGTTTCGACCCAGCCGATTGGCTCCCCATGAACACGACGACGACGCTGTTTCTCCATTCTGACCCAGCCATGTATGTATGCGTGATAGGCATTAGAGACCCTGCCCGTATGTATGTACGTGGCCGTATTTTCTTTCTTGCACCCTCGCCGCTGTACATACGTGTACATGCTACGTGCGTGCCTCTACTACGACACGTGCGTGCCTCTACATCCACCAGTATATATGTACATACACATTCGCGAACAAAATGACAACGCTACGTACGCTTCGACCAGGTGGGTCCCGACTGTCAGGCACTTCCTTGCGTGCGATGATGTAGCTGGTGGGTCCCAGTAGTTAGGGGGCGAATCGTTTTTTTAGAACGCACTTCCTTGCGTGCGAAGATGTAATTGGTGGGTCCCAGCAGACAGGGGGAAACGTTTTTTCGCTAAATACGGTGGCCTGTCCGGTGGGTCCCCGCTGTCAGGTGGAGGAATAATTATTTTGCGCGTAATAAGGAGGCATTTCCTTGCTGCGGTCGTGGACCCAGCTGTCATCCTCTCCACGTACAGTCCACGTCCGATGGAAGCCATTCCTTGACCACGCCACGCTGTGAGCACCAGGGCGGTGGACGACACGAGGCCTAGGAAGGGGACGACACGGAGTCGGGGAAGACACGGCAGTGGATGCCCACGCGTAGAGGAGTATGAGGGTTCACTCGTTCGGCTGCAGTGTGAGGCTGTCGTCGCCGCAAAATAACAGGGGGTGTGGGTGCGTAGAGGGATGGCCTAGCCAGCGGTGGGAGTAGTAGGGCGGTGAGGCCTCTGCGGCATCACAGCCGGCCACGGGCGGCAGGAGGAGGCGGCACGACCGGCGCTGCTTTGGGCGGCTGGAGCAAGAAGACGAGAGGTTGAAGAAGCACTACGGCCGTTGGATGGACATCGTATGGTCACTGGAGCTAGAATCATTCTTATATTGACTAAAGTTGACAAAGGCCTCCGTCCCAGTCAACTTAGTAGGCCCACAAGTCAGCCTCCCACCAAGGTTGGTCCCAGCTAGCAGGGGGTATTCATTTTTTGTGCGTAATAAGGAGGCACTTCCAGTGGGTCCGAGCTGA
>NC_041383.1:99234817-99245738 GCF_002162155.2 Triticum dicoccoides
GAACGTTTTTTTTTTGCAAAATACGGTAGCCCGTCCTGTGGATCCCAGCAGTCAGGGGGAAATCTTTTTTTCGCGAAATACGGGTGACCCGTCCGGTGGGTCCCTGCTGTCAGCTAGAGGAATAATTATTTTCCACGTAATAAGGAGGCACTTCCTTGCGGCTGCTGTGGACCCAGCTGTCAGCCTCTCCACGTACAGTACTCTTTCGTGGAAGTCAGTCGTTGACCACATTGACCACGCCGCGCCGAGAGCACCACGGCGGTGGACGACGGCGAGGCCTAGGAAGGGGATGACGGGGAGCTGGGGAAGACGCGGCAGTGGAAGCCCGCGCGGAGAGGAGTACGAGGGTTCACCGGTTCGGCTGCGGTGTGAGGCTGTCGTCGCCGCAGGGCCTGGCTAGCGGTGGGAATAGTAGGGAGCGATGAGGCCTCCGCGGCAGCACAGCCGGCCACGGGAGGCAGGAGCATGCGGCATGACCGGCGCTGCTTTGGGCGGCTGGAGCAAGAACACCAGAGGTTGAAGAAGCACTACGGCCGTTGGATGGCCATCGTACGGTCACTGGAGCTAGAATCGTTCATATTGACTAAAGTTGACAAAGGCCCCCGTCCCAGTAAACTTAGTAGGCCCACAAGTCAGCCTCCCACCATGGTGGGTCCCAGCTAGTAGGGGGAGTATTCATTTTTTTGTGCGTAATAAGGAGGCACTTCCGGTGGGTCCAAGCTGACAGTGCGGGGAATGTTTTTTCGCGAAATACGTTGTCCCGTCTGGTGGGTCCCAGCAGTCAAGGGGGGAACGTTTTTTTCGCGAAATAAGGTGGCCCGTCCGATGGGTCCCTGCTGTCAGGTGGAGGAATAATTATTTTGCTCATAATAAGGAGGCACTTCCTTGCGGCCGCCTGGACCCAGCTGTCAGCCTCTCCACATACAGTACTCTTCCGATGGAAGTCGGTCGTTGACCACGTTGACCACGCCGCGCCGAGAGCACCAGGGCGGTGGTCTGGACGATGGCGAGGCCTAGGAAGGGGACGACGCGGAGCCAGGGAAGACGCAGTAGTGGTAGCCCGCGCGGAGAGGAGTACGAGGGTTCACTAGTTCGGCTGCCGTCGCCGCAGAATAACAGGGGGTGTGGGTGAGTAGAGGGATGGCCTGGCCAGCGGTGGGAGTAGTACGGGGCGGTGAGGCCTCCGCGGCATCACAGCCGGCCACGGGAGGCAGGAGCACACGACACGACCGGCGCTGCTTTGGGCGGCTGGAGCAAGAAGACCAGAGGTTAAAGAAGCACTACGGCCGTTGGATGGCCGTCGTACGATCACTTCAGCTAGAATCGTTTATATTGACTAAGTTGACAAAGCCCTTGGTACGCGTCAACTTAGTAGGCCCACAGCTCGGATTTGGCAGAGAACATATAGCCCATTTGTGATTTGTAAGAATGTACAGCCCATTTTTCAATTCTAATGGAATTTACTATAGCCCATTTATGGGTTTGTTAAAAGTACAGCCCAACTTCTAGGTAGGACAACAATTAATAATTTCGAACAACCGCTCAAAACAAAATTCAAAAAAAAATCCCACATTTTGGTGGGATCCGAAATATTTTTATCCGAAATTTCTAGTTAGGTTAAATATAATTTCAAAATAAAGTTGTATCACGTTAAAATCCAACGAAATATTGCACGCGCAATAAGTAATGAAATTAAAATTTCTAAATTCCAAAAATAATATATTTTTCAAACTAATTACGTGTTTGGTGCATAGTAATTGCCCAGTTATTATAATTACATCCCATTTATTATTTCTTAAAGTCCATTTTCTTGTTAAGCCTAATGCATACCTCCTAGGAAACTTTGCAGACCAGCAAGGCGGATAACAAGTTGACCCAGATATTGTGTACAACTGTCGGCCCAGTTGCATTGCTGATGTTGAAAAAAAAGGCCTGTGTAGTACAGTACAACCTAACATGGTTACTCAGCCCACATTCAGGGACGCCGGAAAGGCCCAAACAAGGCTTCTGTACAACTTTTTGAAGTCACTGAGCTCAATTAATAACTTAAGAAAAAAGATAGATTACAGTGGAACCTAATTAAAAGCTGTCATGAGCAAATAAATAATTCAACGGGTCCCACTTGTGCGTGCGTGTGTGTGTGTGTGTGTGTGTGAGAGAGAGAGAGAGACCCATCGGTCGATGCTCGTAAATACATCTTTCAGCCATATGCATTGATGATGCTCAGTAAAAACTTATATAGTTGACACAATCATATAGAACATCATAGCACACTGAACTTGCATACAAAAATTTCACGCAGGCGGCACAATCAGGATGGAAGCAGTGGATCGCTACGGGAAGGGCTATGTTGAAACCAACGAAGTCGTACATAACGGTTCATCGTCTTTATAAATGACGGGGAAATATCTTGAATGTTGTGCAAAGAAAGTAGACAAACAACACAATAAGTTCTGCTAGCACATTAAGTTGACGTACAACCCTTTCTAAAAAAAGTTCAGGTACAAAATTAGAACAGGTCACAATCAAATGTACTGGCATATCAGTGCTTCAGACCCATAGCTCGGATTTAACTAGTACTATCTGACAAGATTCAGTTGTTACCTCAAATTGGAGCACATCCAGGCAGCCAACCCTGCCTCTTCTCCCAATGAAGCAGTGGCCTCCGCCGCGCGATGGAGTAGGCCCTGTGCCATCCATCGTTCCGAGCAACATGGAGAAAGTCTAACGTTGAATCTTGTAATGGACGTCGTCGACGGACCCTGTCACCAGCGGGGGCAGCAGGACTTCGATTGATGGATTGACCACTTCTTCGACATGAACGAACACTCGATACAGGTACATACCTAACGTGGTCCGCGGCGGCCTTGGTGGTGACGAATAGTACAACCCCAGTTCCTGCACTAGTATCTCAACACCAATCACCTTCGGTATGGTGGACGGCTTCTTCATCCACGCCATAACCGTCAGAGCCCAGCTGTCCGGAGGAACAAACATAATTATGAGCTCACCTCCAAGGTCGTTGAAGCTCGTTCATGGACTCGTTGTTCCAAGCACGTCGAGGCATGCTGTGGAAGGTAAGCTTTGTTAAAAACTCAAGCTCAGAGGGCACCGAGCCCCATCCTGGGTGCCACCGATCAAAGCTCACCAGCGTGCCATCGCAGAACAAACGCGGGAAGATTCAAACACACGACTGCAGTCAAAAGTTGTTCGGAACCTGACGAAGAAATCAGCCGGTGGCGGACAGACTTCGACGAGCAAGTCACTTATTTGGATGTCGTGCGCAATGCTAAGAGCTTTGAGAAGGTCGTCCGGCGAGACGGGAGGCCGGTCGCCGTTGATGGTTACCATCAGCACTTTGCCGGCAAACTGGTCGTCAAGCGCCGCGATGCCACTGTTGAGCGACAGCACGCAGCGACCGAAGGCAGGACGGACCTCAGGATCTCCGGCTTGGAGATCCGCGTTGACCGGTGACATGGTAGTGCACTTGAGTACAGGGAGTACAGGAGGGGGATTTGGGGGAACTGGAGTAGGAATCGAGATTCCAGAGGTGGGGGAGGGGTGGGAGACTGGGGATGAAAAGTTAGCATGAATTTCGAGCACGCGGCAATATGCTCTTGGCGTGCAAGCGCACGAAAACACTGGTGGTGCCCACATGTCGGCCTAAGAGTCCTTATTCTTTCTTTTTTGGAGAGCCCGGCCTTTTTTTCAGGATCTTTTGAGAGCCCGGCCCGAGAGTCATAATTGACCTGTTTGGCATTGCGTTACTACTCGGCCCATATTCAACGACACCTCACTGGCCCAAACAAGTGTACATCATCGAAAAGACAGTGAGCTCAAATTATATAACTTGAAAAAAGGAGATATACTCTGAACACTGGAGAATGGTGATGCCCTCATTTAGCCCACCAGTAGTTCGAGACAATAAACAGTTCGAAACAACGATATATACAACATTCAAACACTGACTAGTGACTACTACTAACATAAACAGCAAGACATGATAGTTCATAAGAAGTCTTGCTACACCACCAAAACGTACCCATCTGCAGCGCTCAGACTCTCGTGATCCAGACAAGAATGACATTCTAAACAGAAGCAACTATTACATAGAAAGAGTGACATAGACGAGGATGACCAAATGACAAGGAATATGCATAACAAAAGAAAGAACTACCCATCCAGAACCAGCACCAAAGACAACAAAGTCATTCGAAGAGATGATCCAACACCATCATAATTTGCAGCCCCGCTTCAGCGACCAGTGATCCGGAGACACCAGTACTCCACCCTTTTGATGCAACAGCCCAGTTACCTATCAACCTGAAGGCTTGAACCACATCACTGCCTGTCGTAATTGAGACATCCAAGGATCAAAGTTAATCCGGATGCCTTTGTCATTCTCACCTTCTTTTGGCTGCAGGCTGTATCGTTGACAATCAGGGGAGTATGCTCCCGAACTCCTAGGGCTCGCCGTGTAGACACAGTTTTCCATAGCAAACAGAGCCTCTCTGCCATCAAGGTCCTTGCTAACGGTGATCTCCTCATTAATCGGATAATTGAGTCCGAGAAACAGAGAGTGTGAACCAAGGTTGTTTACCCGCCTCCAACTAAAAAAATCCTAAAGGCCCCAACAAGTTGTATCCTGCTCATAGACGTAATAGCCACTATCCGGATACTCACATATTACACGGTGCTTGTATACAGTGGGGGTTTTGCAATATAACTTTTCCGGCTCATGTGTCCGAATGATCATCCGTCTTTTGCCATCGTCTGATCGAGCGAGGAACCAGTTGTGCTTCCCTGTTTTTGGCAAAGGTGGTGTAATTACAAAGGGCAGTAACTGTAGGGACACTGCATCATATCAAAAAGGACAGGCATTGTTAATGTAAGATCAACATTGTTCAGAGTATGAGTAGGATAATGCAAGAAACGGCATTGATATGTCCCTATTGGAACTGGGAGGAAAATACAGGGAAATGTATACTGGGTTCGAAAATATAGAAGTGCCATGCATGGTTATACTCATGTTATCTCGCAATCGATTCTTCACAGGAAACTACCATGTCATGCATGTTATGTAATCATGTTCTGTCCTCACAAACAAATTCTTCAAGGTAACTAACAAACCATGCATTGTTATATACTCGTGTTCTGTGGGCAAAAATTTTGTGAGGATATTATTCTAGTCATTGATTGCTGAAGGGCGAATATAGGTATGTACACATGGTAAGCATTGCAGGATTTCACTACTTCCAAATATAGAGTTCTCCATATGCACATTTACTTCTCTAATGTATGGTTATATGAAACCAACAGTGTGGTGCATGTTTCTACATCATGAAATGAGGAAACTAACATGGCCATTGATACACACTCATATTTAGTAGTAGTATATAGATTACTGTAAGATAAGGTTAATATCCATATATTCCTAACCGTTTGATTATTCAGGGTACAAATTGGCTGTAATGACATGGTCACAATCGCATGAATTAACTCATTCCAAATATAGCTGATTTACGGCGTCTCTAACATATTGCCATAGTTCTACTCAAATTCTGCTCAAACAGGCATATGTCAATCATCAAAAAAAAGTTCAAACAGTGTCATGGCATCAGCATTAACATGAGACGGAAACAACTTACACGCGCTGTCCCAGCAATACGTGGTGCCATCTGCTTTGTCGATCGCGTAGATGATGCCATTGTGTTCAATAGCATCACAGAAGTGTGTATCAGCTTTGACGATGATCCACTGCGAGCCGAGTTGTCTCCAGCTAAAAAAGGCACCGGCATAAAGATAGGCGAGTCCGCGGTCAAACAAGGCAATTAGCTTGAAGTCTACGTAATTGGCATGTCGTGTGGGTACTTGGCAGATTACAATCTTCTGCAAAACAAGGTCCGTCCAACTGACGTAGTAATCTAGATGACTTGGACCACGATGGTAATACTCTATATAATCCAACGGAGGAAGGATAGTCTCATGGGAGGTCTGGAAGTTCACGAGCACCAACTTTTTACCGTCTTCTCTGAAGGCAGCCATCCAGTGGGAGTTCATGCCGACCCAGTACATACCTGCCAAGAAGTTTCGGGCGATGGTGATCGGATCGATGTCGAGGGAAATGATGTACGGCGACACACTACATACCTGCAAAGAAGTTTCGGCTAATGGAGATCGGATTGAAGTCGAGGGGCATCATGCATGCCTCCGTATCATCGTGAGCCAATCTCGAAAGACCAGATAGCAGCAAGCAGGGTGTCTTGAAAAGCTTAGGCCTCGCTTCGATGATGGCCGTGTGCATGTCCCTCGAGCATGCAGCCAGCCGCAGGGCGGTCAACATACCCATACACGAACAACAGAGGTCGGGGATGTCACTAGGGAGATTGCTCCAATCGCGGCTCATATGGATGTTGTGCAGTTCGCGTTCGGCCATGGTGGAGTTTGGAAGGGGGCTTGATTTACGGGGGAGAAGGATGTCGGTGCTGGAGCGGCTAGCGAGGGAATAGTGGTATTGGGGGAGGCGAGTGAGGCGACGGTACACGGGGGCATAGTGACATGGAGACGGAGACGGAGACGGCGAAGGAGATGGATATGGAGTGGTGCTATGGGAGCAGAGAGGGAGACAAGGCGAGGCGCCAATGTGCTGTACAGCGGCGATGACAGACTACACAGTGCATAGGGTGAGGCTGACTTTGGTAACCCGAACACGCCGCCTCGCCTGGACTAGTGTCAGGCGCAGGGTGTTGTCACTTCACTATGAGGACCGGATGAATAGTATTTTGACCATCAAGTGTACCATAGTTGTACTACTACTAGTAGTAGTAGGAACATGAGTACTCTAGTATTATATAGGGGAAATAGGTCTCTCGTGCTAGCATGCATGTTCACTTCATCATTTAGGTATCATCCGTATTGCGAGCGGAACCAAATTCTCGTGCATGCCCAATCAACGCCCTGCCACGATGCATGCAGTGGTCGTTCTGGTGCATCAAGGATGGCATGCAGATCGTTCCACACTTGAGAAGAGGAAAAATGGAAAGGTAGAACGTGGCAGCAGAGGAAGTGAACGCTGGCTAACAAGGCTGGGAGGGGATCGAGGAGGAAGTTAATGCTCCATGCCTAAAGGTTTTGGGAAAACCTGATTTTCATAAGGTGACTTATACTCACCTAAACGGAGGGAGTATTCCTTAACCAGAGAGTGTTGTGTCTCCCACTCACGGGCTCAAAAAAAAAGCTACGACACATTTTTTTATCTGTTTGCATAGGTCCCACCTATCAGGAAGGATGGGCACGTACACGAACAGGTACGACTCCTCAGTCTACCCGCATAGCCTTTTCGTTTAGTCTACCTAGTCGTCTAATCAACTTCCTGCATGCCACTTCTCCCATTTACTTCTCCATCGGGAACCGAATCGCCTCGGCTTCTTCACCTCCCCTTCGTCTTCAATTGCATCCAAACCCCACTGCGTTCACATTGTTTTAACCTCTTTAAATAATCATCTACTACTTTAGTTAGACTAGCCATCTAATCCTAATTCTCCAAACCATAGCCCTCCAGCGGTTCCAAATGGCGAAAGAGATCGAGATGCAGGTTTTTAGCGTCCAACATGTCCTTGTCGAAGGCTTGATGCGCATAGTTTCCACCGTCACCGTCCACCCAAGGGTTGTTCGGTAGTGGATCAACAATGTATCCAACTCCCTCAAAAAGGTAGAGACGAGGGTCATCGGTCTTGATGCAGAGTACATGGAGCGTGCCCCTGGGAAGATCCAGCGCGCCGCCATCCTTCAGCTGTGCCTCAAAGATGATGTTTTGGTGTACCACATCATACACTCGCCCTCCATACCAGGTGAGCTTCACGATTTCTTATCTCGGGAGGACGTATACTTCTGTGGGGCAGCCATCGAAGGGGACAAACAGAAGTTGGAGCCGTACAACCTTGATTTGAAAAGCATCGCTGACCTACAAACCAAAATCAAAATTCCCGTAGAAGATTGTGCTAAACAGACACCATCCCTATTCGACGTAGCAAATTTTGTGCTCGGTACAAATCTTCAGACGGGTGACGAGACGGTGGCATTAAGGTCGTCTGGATGGGAGAATTATCCCTTGATGTACGAGCGGATAAAATATGCTGCCCTCGATGCCCGTGTGAGTTTCGAGATAGCTGCAAGGTCCAAAGAGCTTGTTGCGAAGCCGTCTCCCACAGAGAATGAGAACAAGAAGAAGAAGAAGAAGAAGAAGAAGAAGAAGAAGAAGAAAATGCTGCACCAGCAGGAGGGCATTATGGATGGATGAACTATTTCCTCTCTTGTAAAAAAATTTATTCCCTCTCGGTGTATATTGATATAGATGGACTATTTCGATGGTGTGCATGTCTTTGGAACAGAGTAGTAGCGTGGGTCCGCTTGACTATAAGGAATTATTTATCCGCATATATAGCTTTATCTCCTACTCCTTCCAGTGATCGATATACAGTGCATGTGTCCGTAGACATGACAGCTTGTCCATGGAAGTTCAACTACGGCGACCATCACGTTTCATCTCGCGATTCCCACGACGCCTCTCCAAACCATGGCACCACGCCCCCCGACGTGCGCCTCACCCCTCTCGGCCGCACCGCCCCTATGCCTTTGTGTGCATGAAATGTGGGCCACCTAAAATGCGGTGAGCATCAAGTTTCTACCACAGCCACACGCGATTCCCACGACGCCGCTCGAATCCATGAAACCACACGTCCCCCGACCTATGGCTCACCCCTCTTGGACCCACTGCCCCTCTGCCTTCGGGAGCATTACATGTGGACCAGTCACCTATCGGGTTCACATGTTATTGACTCAAAGGTAGGTGTAGTAAGGCGCTGAAGCTCAGTCCCGACGGCCCTGAGAGGGAAATGTAACACCTGCGCCAGGGCTTGTGGTACTCCCGCAGCATGAACTCGTGCCAAACTCGAGATTTGTTTCTTTACTATACATGCACACAATGATTTAATGGACATTGTAATCTCAACATGTGATGGGGAGCTCTAAATTTGAATTTGAAACTTATAAAACGAAAAGATTCAAAACAAATAAACTGGGAGAGAGGGAGTATATCATAGGATGTGTCCCATACAAAATAAGTCCCCTGGTTTATCACCGCGAAGATGCGGTTAGAAAGGAGCATAGCGTCTTCCTACTTGTACGGCAACAAATCGGCCGCAGACAGCATGGTCCACCTTTGACCGCCATGTGCAAGGTTCATGTTATCTTTTATTCAATCTCATCGTGGTTCCATCGTACCAATTCATGCGATGGTCCGTTGCATGGCTGATCCCAATGTTGGACAAAGGTTCTACGGGAACAGTGTCACCGTTGTAAATGTTGTGCAAATTGATGTTGGTACCCTCCCGTACATATGCAAGCCAATCTCCACTCGCACCGAGCTAGCCTGTGACTTAGTGGGCAGGGGGAGAATTAGGAAATGGACATGGAAGTAGACTTTAGAATGCATTTACTACGTGATCAAACTCATCTTACCTGCTCATCGGAGGAAATCCGAGTGCCCCTCGATGTCGGCACCTCAAGGGGCGTCAACTTGCAACTACGGCCACGCCGCGCTGGAGAGACCCCCAAGGAAACATCCTCGTGTGTTCCATGGAACATCAAGATGCATTTGTATGAGTAGTTTATCTTGTGAGAGAAAAGGATGAACGAGGGAATGCCTCTAGAGATAGAGATGGACACTACTACTACCAATGTGCTGGCCCGTGCGTTGCAATGGATCAAAACTAGTAGAATAATACGTGTTCACGTGCTTGAAATATAAACACTCTAGTTTTGATATACATGTGTCAGCAGACACGACAGCTTGTCCATGGAAGTTGAACCATGGCGACCATCACGTTTCTTGTTTCTACCACTGCCACACCCACACGCGATTCCCACGATGCCGCTCCAACCCATGACACGACGTCCCCCGACGTGGACATGGATCCTCTTAGATGGCTATCACTGCCTTGCCCTGCCTTTCCTTCGCTGATAGGTGGGACGCATGCTTATGGGTCCCACATGTCAGTGACAGAATGGTAGGATTGTTTGTGCCCCTCATCCCTCTCGGCCCCACCGCTCCTCCGCCTTTGTGTGCATGACATGCGGGCCAGCTGAACTGCGGCGACCATCAACTTTCTACCACAGACACACCCGACTGGATGTGGTTTGCCTGCTCCGCTGATGTGCTCTGATCCGTACTCCCGCACCATCGAATTTTCATCCAGCGGCTGTGACACATTTCGTCTCGGGCATCAATCCTCAGCTGGAGTACTTATGTACTACAGGTAGTACCCGCCGGTGTGGCCATCTACGCCTCGTAACGCCCCGATGCCCAGCTGTGGTACCCTCGCCACGGCCACGCCACCACCGGTCGGTTCATCTCGAACGAGTGAGTCGCGAACCATGCGACCACCATGAGAATGACATGTGGGCCAGCCGCATTTAAGGCCCACATGCCATTGACTCATAGGCTGGGCACTAAGCCACTGAAGTTCGGTCCCGTGGGCCCCGAGAGGAAAATGTAACTCCTGCGGCAGGCCTTGTGGTGCTCCCGCAGTACGAGCTCGTGCCAAAACTGGAATTTGTTTCTTACTACTACTAGTACTAGTAGGAAGGTACACGTGCATTGCATGCATGATTCTGGTGGTTTGTGCATTATGCTTCTACATGTGGAGTTTTCTGGATTCTAACATGTGGCAAAATTTGGTGGAATGTAAGGTTAGGCAAGTTTGATTAACTTAGGTGAGTGTTTGGTTCAAGCCACACCTTAGGCAAGCCACACTGGCCCCACATGACATACACACAAAAAATGTGGCAAGATTCCCTTAGGCTTGCCAACTTGTGGCAAAATTTGGTGGAATGTAAGGTTAGGCAAGTTTGATTAACTTAG
>NC_041383.1:99246110-99255141 GCF_002162155.2 Triticum dicoccoides
AAGATTCCCTTAGGCTTGCCAACTTGTGGCAAAATTTGGTGGAATGTAAGGTTAGGCAAGTTTGATTAATTTAGGTGAGTGTTTGGTTCAAGCCACGCCTTAGGCAAGCCACACTGGCCCCACATGACATACACACAAAAAATGTGGCAAGATTCCCTTAGGCTTGCCAACTTGTGGCAATATTTGGTGGAATGTAAGGTTAGGCAAGTTTGATTAACTTAGGTGAGTGTTTGGTTCAAGCCACACCTTAGGCAAGCCACACTGGCCCCACATGACATACACACAAAAAATGTGGTAAGATTCCCTTAGGCTTTCCAACTTGTGGCTCTCATTTTGAAGAACTTGTTAATAACTTTGCCTCAGCTTAGTTGTGGCAAAGTTAGTCATGAATTAAGTTCAACCATGGAGTCTTCTAGATTATACATGTGGCAGAATCTGGTGGATGATATCCAATGGCCAGTAGTTCTTGGATTTGCCATCTTTGTACCGTCGGATTGGCTTCATCCAATGACCAACTTTCAAAGTTTTTCACACACTATATAAGGGGTATAGATATAGATGTGCCGGTCCATTGCAATGGATCCAAAGTATATCTATTTAGTGGAGTGCACTATAAACACATTATTTATTTATTTTTCTCTAACCTTCCGTAGCCATGCAACCAAGCCACATAAGCTTCATGGGTGCCCCCACATCATATTATTCATACTACGTTGATTGAAAAAAAGATAAATCACCCAAAACAAGATCTTCCCATTTTTTGTTCCTACGATGTTGTGTCGTGCACGTATCTACTAGTTGTATAGTGGTAGTACTAGTAATATAATAGTATTAGGAGTACAAACTTGGTAGGAGTGGTACTAATACGGAATGCTCCTACTCTACCAACGAGCCCCGTCTGACACAAAATTTCTTGGCTTCCGTGCTACAGCTAGATCGTTCCCTTGTTTCTGTTTTCCAACCCGGCGGCGGGTGGGGTGTTGGTTTGCTCAACGGGCGGTCCCACATGAAAGTGAAAATGCTAGGTAGGCAACACGCCTTCCCTAAGCTATGTGTCATGCCGGACGGGCCGTGTTGTACTCCCGATTCCCGGTCGTGTGGGGGTGCGACGCGAACGTGGCAGGCCTTTTCCTTTTACTAGCAATGTGCCCGTGCATTGCGACGGATCCAAAGTAGTAGAATAGTAGTATTTGTTCACAAACTTGAAAGAAATCAATATTCTTTTGATATACTCCTAATATATTACTCCCTCCGTACCTAAATATTTGTATTTTTTGATATTTCAAATGGACTATCACATACGGATTATATAGACATATTCTAGTGTTTCTAGCAAGATGCCCGCACGTTGCACGAAGTTGATGGAAAAGGTAAGCACAACTTACAAATTGACGGATGGAGTACTAGTTACAGTGATGCATATAAGTAAGCAAAGGGATCGCACATGTCGGTATTAACTGGAACGAGAATGCAACAACACAATAAGAATTAAGGCCACGATGATGCGATCGCAGTGGTGGTTACAGAAGGCAAGAAGAAAGATGGATCCATGAACGTACGACCTCCTCCTCCTCAACTTAGTGCGTCGGGCAACCGTCCGGCGGCTAAGGAGCGGCGGCTTTTGTGGCGAGGTCGAGGTGCTTCTCAACAAAGGCATCCAAGGCTTCCAGCCGGTTGAGGAAGGCCAACGTCGTAGCGTCCTCACTGGCCTTGTAGATACCTATGTACATGATTTGCTCGTACGCGTGGATGTGTAGGTCGACGAATTTTTGCAGGGCGAGGTGCCTCACAGCGAGCGAGACCTCCAGGTGGACATTCTTCGTGGCGTCGGCGGGCAGTCGCAGGGCCACCAGTGCTTGAAAGAGGTTCCGGCCATGGAGGCCGATTAGGGTGGCAGACAATGAGGAGCCCTGGCGCGCGGGCTGGAGGAGTACGGCGATGTTGTCCGCGAGCTTCTTGAGGACGGTGAACTTGTTGCTGGTGGCAACGATCATCTGGTCCAACTGAGAGTCGTAGTTGGCTTCGACGGCAGCCATCCACCAGCCGGTCTCCAACACCATCTGGAGACGATCCTCACCGCCATGTCGCAGGCCGGCGTCGTGGACCATCTGGCGCAGCCGCTGGCCGCTCACGCGCATCGCCGCCATGGGTCTGGAGCGAGCTCTTTTGTGCTTAATGTAGGTGCTTAGGCAAGTGCTTAGGTGTGTATGATGTGGTAGATGCATTGGAATGGAGGAGGGGCGCCTTTATATGAGGGCAATGAGGGCAAACTGCGTTGCATTCACATCGTGCAGCCTCTTTTCCTGGACCTCCTCCCATTACTTCCCTCATGCATTAATTGAAGAAGGATGCATTGATCGTTCAACATATCGGGAACCGCTACTCCCTCCCTCATCTGCATTAAAGGCGTATCGGGAACTACGCCGCCCGCTGTCAAATCGAATACTCCCTCCGTCTAGGTGAGTATTATAAGTCATCTTACGAAAACCAAATACTAGTAAGACTAGCCACTATGGGAGTAACTTCAGCAGTAACATCGAGTCCAACTCAGCAAATTTGCTTATGTGGCAGTGAGTTAATGAGGAGAGAGGTAGTTATAAGGCTGGTCATAATAGTAGTATCATAGGTAGTATCATGCATGCCAACTAGGCAAATTTGATGAGGTGGCATAGAATTGAATGAAGAAAGAGAGAGTTCAATATCATATCATGATACCGTATTATATTAAATGGTGTGCTACTATGTGTCATGCATGGCAATAAATGAAGTTAGCTATGATACTAACTTATGATACCATGCACTACGGATGTAGTATCATACACTAGTATCATATGCATGATACTAGTATACGATACTCGCCATTACGACTAGCCTAATAACTTAGCTAGTTACTGTAACATCACATGTCCCAATGCAATATGAGTCTATAACCTAATAAATGAAGCTTTGCATGTTACCACACTTATGTTACTACTACCTCTGTCCGGGTTTATTGGTCCCCATTGTATTTCGTGCCAAATTTTGACCATAAATTAAACTAAGAAAATGTTCACACATGTCACCAAACATTATATTTTTCAAAACTATGTTCAAAGACGAATCCAATGAGATAATTTTTCTTGACATGCATTAACATTTTGTTAGTTAAATCTTTAGTCAAAATTTGGCACAAACTATAAAAGGGACCTATAAACCGGACGGAGGTAGTACCCACTATGAAGGTAGTAACATAGTCTAGGGATATGTGTATGTTACTAGTGTATGTTACTCACCATTGTGGCTAGTCTAACAAATAGGCGTGGTGCATTAACTCTCAGTTGTTTCTTATTTTTTGACATAAATAGAGGAATCAACCAAGAAGATATGTGGGGCTTGTATGCTTTTAATGACTTGAGACTATCAAACCTGACATGCAGTGGTCAGTTCGTTGCACAAGAACAAATACAACCCACGTCAGCACACACGCATCTTATAGCATCACATCCAATGGCTATAAAAGATGAATGAGACCAAATTATATCTCATCTAGATGAGTTCTAGCAAAACTGTATTAAAAATATTTAGTACTCCTGCGCCATGTATCATATAAGTATCATGTACTACTTTATTTATTGCCATGTATGACACATAGTTCACGAGCGCTCTCTATATGTACCACCTTTTTTTTTTAATTTCAAGTTTTGCTCCATGGCGCAATCCATCGATACTACTACTATACAAAAGTGGAGTATATACATTTTTAAAAGGCTAGAGGGCGGGGCAGTCTAGCTCGGTCGGTTTCATGAGAGGCGAGGGCCTTTGTGATTTGACGGCTCATTAATGCTGTCAGATCGAATAGTACTGCGCTGCCCGCTGCACGCCCGGTGCCTCCATTAAACCCCTCCGTTAAACCCGCATGCAAACCGAGAATCCTACTCCGGCCACACATCCGTTCATGAGCGGGCCGGAATTAAACGCAACACCGGCCGAGCTCCTCCCGTCCACCCTCAGTTTAAACGAGGCCAGACGCCGGCCAAGATCCTACCGTCCGCTCTCTATTTACACAAGGCCAGACAGACAGCAGGCAAGAATCGCACCCCTCCTCCGCTCCCCCATCTCCTCCTTCACCATTTTCTCCACCCTTCAGATGGCTTCCGATGAGCCATTCTCCGGCATATTACCCGGCTATGTGGCCCGCCGAGCCCTCTGGATACGGGCGAGGCCGCTCGGTGCTTCACCAACCTCGCTTGGACCAACGGAGCCAGTTGTTGCCCCAAGCAAGCGCGTGGTTCAGCAACTCGCCGCTCCAGTTCAGCTTGATGAGGAGTGGCAAGTTGCTCCACGCCGGCACGACGGCGAGCACGCCGGTACGGGTGCCGTCGCTGCCGCGTCGTACCGCGCCACCAGTGTCTGTGGTGGCCGCGCCTCCCGTGTCTGTGGGCACACCTCCCGTGCCTGCGGCAGTGCCATGCAGGGAGAGACAGAAGCCGGGTGCGTGGAGAGCAACCAATCGGTGGCCAGCTTCTCCCTGTCCACCGCAATCATCAAGGAGAAGTAGAACACAGGAGGCTGCCACCACTTGGGACCCATGAAGGCCACCGCCGAGGCGACGACCAAGGATTCAGGTGGTTTTTTTGCTACTTCGTCTCTTCCGAGGACCTTCATTGACCCCGCAAGTGTCTGACGGACATGAGGAAGACAAAGGGATCCGCGGGCGGCCATTTAGAACTAAAATAAGTCTAGATATATCAATTTCTAGGACAAGTATTTCCGGACGGAGGGAGTACTAATTATACAAGAGAGCCGGATTGGCACCTCTTAGTTCATGTAAATGTAATTAAATCCATCATGTTTATATGAAGATCCGGATTTTTATATGAAATCCTTCATGCTTATATGAAATCAGTCCGTGTTTGCACGAATTTCATCTGGTTGGTTAGAGTTGTAAAAATGTATGCCGCTGGCGTTTGATGTCGTCCTCCGTGGAAGGAAGCAGGAGGAAATTTGCCGGCTGCCGTTGGATATGCTCTTTATGCTGGAAATAATAGAGTGACATCCAATCCAATTGAGTTAATTGCCTGTATGATTGTCCCTCTATAAAAAGTTAATTGCATGTACAGTGTACACGTGACTTGCAGGGTGGCTACAGCTTCATATAGAAAGTTAAAAAGAAACAAGTCCATCCTTAATATTCTAAGTACTCTGTGGGTTCCACTGTCAGTACAGTAGCGAAAGAAGTATAAATTAAATAAGTAGAGTATTATATAATATACAATTTTAAAGTTAAAAGACAGAATTCGAACTCATGTCATCGCGTTGCGACAATCCGACGCTAACCAGCCCAACACATTTTTGTTGTAGACCATGCTGGAGATATATCTCCATGCCTACTCTTATATATACTCCATTCGTTCCTAAATATTTGTCTTTTTCAGATTTCAAATGGACTACCACATACGGATGTGTATGTAGGCATATTTTAGAGTGTAGATTCACTCATTTTGCTACGTATGTCTTTTCAGGAAGGGGTCAGATTTGTCCTTGATTTATTTATGAGGTGTCCAGATGGCACTACACCGCCAAGAAAAGAGGGTAACATCAAAATTATGGACTACTTTTTTGAGTATGTTGGTAAGGTCCGGTCATAGTCACTTGTTGAAATCTCTAAAAAGACAAATACTCCCTCCGTCCGGAAATACTTGTCATCAAAATGGATAAAAGGAAATGTATCTAGACGTATTTTAGTTTTAGATACATCTATTTTTATCCATTTTGATGACAAGTATTTTCGGACAGAGGGAGTAGAAAACAGAGTTGGTGATGATGGTGTGCGTGCCATCCTGCAATATAGGCCGTCGGATTTATATCTAACGGATAGGAAAGAAACTATGGCAATTTTGCAAAAATATACCCACACATCTCTCCATGTTCACAAATAAAGCCTTCCCTCGTTCAGCCTTTTCTCTCACAAGATAAACTACTCATAGAAATGCGTCTTGATGTTCCGTGCAACGCACGGGTAGCTAGCTAATTTCTTTTAAAGTAGTTGCTGCGATAATTGGGTTGAAGTGATATGTTTTATGTTTGCCCCGAATGATTGATTCACTAGTACTCCCTCTGTTCCAAAATAGATGACCCAACTTTATACTAAAGTTAGTACAAAGTTGAGTCATCTATTTTGGAACGGAGGGAGTAGTAACAAAGAAAAGGTTGCCTTGTTAATTAACAAAAAACAGGGTGAAAACTATCACATGAGGCCGGCAAAAACAAGGCACACTGGGTTCAGCATTATCGTCACTACAGTTATGCGTGCGCGAGAAGTCTACATATCGAGGGGGCTACCGAGCGAGGCACCGAGACACAATGTTTGAGAGAGAAACCAATTGACAGATTATGATCAGATCGAGTTGTCACCCTTCTGCTGTCATTGTTGGGGGGGAGGGAGAGAAAGATGTATCGAGAGTGTGCGCGGTAGGCACATAGGCACAACTAGCGAGTGTGTGTGTGTGTGTTTGAAAGAGGAGTCGATAGATTATTATCAAGATCGATGTGCCACCCTACTCCTTCAGTGTCGGGTAGTGTGTGTGTGTGTATGTTTGAGAGAGAATCCAGTCGATAGATTAGTATCAAGATCGAGGTGTCACCCTACTCCTTCGGTGTCGGGTAGTGTCTGTGTGTGTATGTTTGAGAGAGAAGACAGTCGATAGATTAGTATCAAGATCGAGGTGTCACCCTACTCCTTCGGTGTTGGGAAGTGTGTGTGGGGGGGGGAGGGGGCAGTGACACTCACATATCTCTACTCTTATAAAAAAAACAAAGTTGGTGATGATAGTGTTCCTGCCATCCTGCAATATAGGCCATCCGATTTATATCCGACGGACATGAAGGAAAATATGGCAATTTTGCAAAAAGATACCCACACCCCTCTCCGCATTTGCAAATAAGGCATTCCCTCATTCATCCTTTTCCCCCACAAGATAAACTTCTCATACAAATGCATCTTGATGTTCCATGCAACGCACATGGGCATCTTGCTAGTAGGGAGAAGGAGTTTGTGTGACACATATCTAGCTATATTAAGGGATAGGTAGATAGCATATGTGTGAGAGACATTATTATACTTTGAGACATTAGTGGCTGTGGGTGGGCGGAATTAAAGGGGTGGGCGTGTTAGACATAGAGAGTGTGTGTGTTTCTGTGTGAGAGGCTTGTAGGACGGGGTAGAAAGATGAATTTAACCCTGACGGAGGGAGAGAAATACATGAAGTGCATGTGTGTCATTCCGATGCCCACAGGGAAGTGAGATATGTATGCGTGTGAGAGAGATTGCACAATTCATTCAAGTATCACTATCTAGCGACCGTGGACGTGCATCGCTTGAACATAAGTCAATATCTACTTCGTATCGTGGCCAAAGGTACAATATCGATTCAACGCTATAAAGAATGGACACTCACATATCACATTTTTTTCTATTTAAATAAACCTTTTTCAGTTGTGCATGCCAAAGTTACAGTGATGTTTCTTCAAACAACCAATGTAGCTATCATGCACATGCACCATTGTTACTCTTGCATTCAAATTCATTAGTCTTGGATGATTTAAGTTTCTATTTTGAAGTAATATATATGTAATATTCATATATGAATTCTACGGTTACGCAATTTATGAAATGGAGGCTATGTAATCATATGAGGTAACACTTTTAAGTAGCCAACTACAATATCCATTTCTTTTTGTGCGCCTCTACACTAACACGTCAATGCGTTATGTTTAAAGTAAATAACCAATGGCACTAAATTATCTATTTACACGAGAAATACATAGGCTGAGCGTTTGATCCCTTTTTTGTGAATGTGCCACTACACCCGTACGATTGGCCGCGCCCGTGTGAACGTCCAAGTTATCGGTGCATCATCCCGAGTTATTGTCTTTTTTTCCGGGGTGGACTTCACACCAGTTATTAACTGCTGACGCGTGCCCCGTGTACACAGTCTAGCATGACCTTCCCGCTAGCATGGTCCAAAATTAGCTGAAACTGGATATGAACAATCCCGCGGGCGGCAAAATCTCCCGCCTCCTTCTAAAATTTCCGCCACCTTAGTCTTTAGCATGTGAAATCCCCCTTTTGTCCTTGGTGCACGGAGACCAATGGTTACAATACCGCCCTCATCTACATGATAGGTCGGGGATGCTTTGGTAACTTCCGGTTCCCCCCACTACACGCCACCCCCATTTCCTCTCCCCTCCTCCCGCAAAAACGACTAACTCCACAGCACCATAGCATCTTACATCACGTCGTCCGTACTTCATCGCCCTTTCTCCCCTCCCCTCTCGAAACCCTAGACTGCTCATCCACCTCGCCGGATCTGCTTCTGCGGCCACATCTACCCCTCCCACCTCCCCTAGAAACAAGTAGACTGCTCATCCACCACTGTACCACAGCCCATTCAGTGCCGGCCTTGTCCACGGCACCGGATCTGCTTTGCCGGTACTCTCGTCAACCGTCGCGCATCTGCAGCAGCTCATTCGTACTCCCCACCGGAGATGCTTCGTCCACACCCCCCGGAGCCGCCCCACCGACGCCCCCATCGACGGCCTCTAATCCTCTTCGCCGACACCTTCCTCAGCCCTACCGGAGGCGCTTCGCCGACACCTTCCTCAACCCTACCGGAGCCGCTTCGCCGACACCAGCGTCAACCCTACCGGAGTAGCTTCGCCTATACCATTCTCAACCCTACCGGGGCCGCTTTGCCAACTCACAAGTCCACGGCCTCAGATCCGCTTCCTTGCACCCTCATCCAACCTACTGGAGCAGCTTCTGACGCCCCGTCCACGGCCGCAGATCCGCATCGTCGACACCACCCTTAACCCAACCACCGGAGCAGCTTCTGATGCCCCGTCCACGGCCGCAGATCCGCGTCGTCGACACCATCCTTAACCCAACCACCGGAGCAGCTTCACCTACGCTCTCGTCCAAGGCCACAGATCTGCTTCGCCCACACCGCAGTCCACCCTACCGGAGCCGCTCCACAAACACCCTACTCGACGG
>NC_041383.1:99255494-99256883 GCF_002162155.2 Triticum dicoccoides
TCTGACGCCCCGTCCACGGCCGCAGATCCGCATCGTCGACACCACCCTTAACCCAACCACCGGAGGAGCTTCTGATGCCCCGTCCACGGCCACAGATCCGCATTGTCGACACCATCCTTAACCCAACCACCAGAGCAGCTTCTGATGCCCCGTCCACGGCCGCAGATCCGCGTCGTCGACACCATCCTTAACCCAACCACCGGAGCAGCTTCACCTACGCTCTCGTCCAAGGCCACAGATCTGCTTCGCCCACACCGCAGTCCACCCTACCGGAGCCGCTCCACAAACACCCTACTCGACGGTTCTAGATCTCCTTACCGAACCCCGAAAGCCAGCGCGGCGTCATCACCCTTGACGTTTCTAACCTGATTCCCACCGTCTGGAGAGATGCCAAGCACCCGCCATGGCCTAGGTCCTTGTCACCTTTAAACCCGTCCAGCATCACCTGCCCAATGTACTTCAAATATATGAACCGGTCGCTGTTACCTATTATGCAGCTGGCAAAAACTACAAGGACGATGTTTCTTCTGGATCTAACATCTTGGCCAACCAAGATCCTGGACTAAGGCATTGTTATGATCTTGTAAGCGCGTCTCTCTCTTGTATTGTTCTGTGCCTGCCAGCATGCTTTGCTTGGATTTTCGACCAGTAATCCCTTTGTGCAGACAATGATTTCTACTACTGGCTGCTAAATTAGATATGTAGATGTCATACATGATACTACCTCGTACCTCCATTCCTAAATATAAGTCTTTCTAGAGATTCCACTATAGGCTACATACAGAGCAAAATGAGTGAATCTACATTCGAAAATGCATCTATATACATCTATATGTGGTCCATACTGGAATCTCTACAAAGACATATATTTAGGAATAGGGGCAGTACATTACACAAAATCGTAGGTGTCATGTAGGAATTCCAGTGCACTACATTAGGCTCCCTTAGAGTGCCTACCAGTCCAGCATACAGATTCATGGCTAGTTTATGGTACGCACACAATCGTTAATTGGTGGTTTAAATATGCGCAAGGGATATGCAATGTAGTATCATGTAGAGATGTCTGAAATTAGCCGTGTCAACTTGCAGATAGTTTTACACAATGAAAAAGTACAAGATGTATGTGGCAATTTCATGGAACATCGCAAAAAAAGGAGAGGCAGCGCTGAGCCTATACAGTGTGCTATGGTACGTCACTCCTCCATTGCAATCATCGTGACATGTTATTTGTATGCCAGTTCTATTAGCCAAGTTTCTTAGGGATAGTTATTACGAGTTATCCTAAGAAAATAAGCACCTGTGAATATAAGCTCTATGTAATACGCCAACCAGTTCTTTTCATTGCGTTTTTAGCTTATCTTTGGTATGATCAGTGGAAAGTCTAGATTG